>NC_044982.1:84300601-84363436 GCF_008728515.1 Papio anubis
AATGAGATGCTGTCAATTGAATAACAAAAGGTAATAGAAGCAGCATGTTGGCAGTGAGAAGGAGAAAGATCAGGAGTTCAGTACTGGTCACATTAATTTAAAATCCTGACCCTCTTCAATGCAGTATTTCCAAGCAGAAGGAGGATAGTCATACAAGTCTGTCTCTTCTAGGTCTTGTCTGATGTAACCCAGTAGTAAAAGAAGGAACGTGTTGAAGCCTGTTTTGAAGCCTCTGTTGAAGCTGAGGATGCGTTAGAGTTCTTCTACAATCAAAACACACATTTTGACTGCTATTTGAATGTTTAGGGGACTAGAATTACCTTTCTACGTGATTAAGGACCATTGATTTTCTCAACTCATAACACAATTTCTTTATGATTAAGGACCATTGATTTTCTCAACTCATAACTCACAATTTTTACCCTAACATTCCTGACCTTTTGCTCTAACGTGTGTCTTGGATGGTAACTATAATCCATTCCACTGATGCTTTATTTGATTCATTATTTTGGAGTTTTCTTCTTGTGACTGCTTCCAGTAAGACGAGGTTAAACAATGTGCATTCAGATTTTAGTGTTTGACAATCTGAGGTTTAAAAATAAATTTAAAATTGATGCTAACTTATTAATACTGTGAATATTAGCAGGTTTTAAAATCTCTTTGAGACTCAGTTTTCTAATCTGTAACATGCATCTCAAAATAATTCTCAACCAAATGGTAATGAATATTAAAATATGTAATATACTTAGGAATTTCCTATAAAGATATTGACCTTCAAAGCCTAAAGGAAAGGAATACTTGATAAACTATGTAAAAATTTAAAACTGCATTAAAAATACACACAAAAAAGGTAATGTTAGAATAAAATATTCAAACAAATATAAAATAATGTATTATTTAAGGTATGAAGCTAATTCTTACGAATAAAAAGACAAAGGAAAACAACTAAATAGAAAAATGTTCAAAAGGTAGGAATAAGCATATTGCCAATTGAAAAAGTGCCAATACATGTAGAAAAAAGTTGCTCAAAACACTATGAATCAGGAAAATGACCAAAGATAATATATCTTTGGATTATTAAAAACTGGGCTGGGTGTGGTGATGGTCACACAATCAGCACTCTAGGCATTAAGGCAATATCTCTTGAGCTCAGAGGAGTTTTGAACCAAACTGAACAGCGTAATAGGGAGCTCTGTCTACAAAAGTGGCAGGTGGTGGGTGTGTGTGCCTGTGGTCCCAACTTCTGGGAGGCTGAGGTGGTGCTTGAGCTTGGGAGGTGAAGGTTGCAGTGAGCTGAGATCCGGCCACTGCACTCCAGCGTGGGTGACAGAGTGAGACCCGGAATCAAAATAAATAAATAGAATAATACAATAAAATAAAAATAAAAACTCAGTAATTCTCAATTTTTATAAGAATGTAGAGTTATTTCACCTACTGTTGGTTGGAAGCTATTTAACACATTATATGTATTATATTTATTAATTATATGATAATTATGATAGATAATTATGTGTATAATAATACATATATATGTATTATATGGAGTGTAGTTTTATCATTTGGAGGGTAAATTGCTACTTTTTCCAAAAATTTTAAATGCATCTTCCTTTGACATAGCAATTTCAGTTTCAGAAATCTCATTAAAATAAACACTTCCACACACACACAAACTAAGGTGAATCTATAAAGAAGTAGAACACAATATTCTTTATGATAGTGAGGCGTAGAAACAAATACGCATCAATAGAAAAGCAATTATGATGGAATGTCTCAAAGTACTAAATAAGCACCAAAAGAATAAAGTGAACCTCTTGATGCCGAAGATATAAGGATACTTTGTTAAATGAAAAAATAAATGCTTAAGTTAAAAACAATAAATCAATTTACATGAAACCATGTGTATATATGTAAGTTTGTGTGTGATTGCATAAAATTATATGCAATGATATATAACTGAAATTAAACAGGCTATCATGATATACCATAAAGTGTCAAAGCCAGTGTTCTTTGAGAAGAGTGGTGTGAGACAGGGAAGAATGAGGAAATGCAGGTAGGTCTTTCGCCTTTGCTGCGAACCATGGTAGAGATGCGGTTTGTATTGCTGCTTGATAAAAACAGTGATGAGGTCGTTTATATAGATTCAAGACTTCAAGAAAAATAAAAATAAATTAATATTCATTTGATTTTTTGTTTCTGCCGAAAATGTTATAAAATGCATACATGCTCTAGTAAACTAGTGTTACTGCACGCGGCAAGACATTTCAGGTCTTGCAGAAAAATCAACTTGTTTCTGGTAATTGGATCAACTATAACAGCATGCATTTTGAAGCTTGAACTTGCCCCTGGATCCAGAGGAAAAAAGCCTTGGGACAAGCAGAATTATCTTGATTTTCCTTATCCGTTCACTTTTACTAACAAACTGAAATGAACATTTTTGACATGAAGAGGAGTCGTGAAAATTCTTAACCCTCTTCATTTTATTGCTATGTTCAAATTATGACTCACTTTATTGCTATGTTCAAATTATAGCCCTTTTTATCATATTTCTCAGCCACATCAGCAAATATAGTTCTTATTTCTATCTTTTTACCCTTCATCCTATCTCCCTTATTTACTTTCCTTCTCTCCTTCCCTTCCTTTTCCTCTTTTCTTGTTACTTTTTGACTCCTATCGACATTTTGCTCTAGATGAATGCTACCCTCCTCCTCACTTGCCTGAGGGAGATGTTACTTTGAGTGCAGCCCTCTGTCCCAATGACGACTCTCCGCGATGCAATGGTGCAGCAATTGTCTCTCGGCGTCGTGGGGCAGGATCAAGGTGCTGGACTTTCTGTCTTCTGTGATGATCAGAAAGGCCATTGCATTGGTCTCATTGTTTTTTAGACCATGAATGACATATTGTGGCCCCTGGGAGTGAATCTGTCGATACCAATGTATGTACTCATTTCCACCGATGGTAGAGTGATTACAAGGCAGGTTTGCAGCTCTTCCTTCAGCGCAATCCATGGAGGTGGGTTGGGTTGTCTTAGCATCAATTATAGTCCCTAAGGGGTCAAGAAAATCAGATTAGCTTCTGACTCTCAAACCAAGGTAATTCTGTGGTTCAAGGATACAACACTCCCTTAATGCTCCAAAACTTTTATGTCCTGCGAGAACACAAAAAATAGCATTGGTTTTATTATAAAGACCAAAGATACATGCCAATAATATAATAATAGACTCTCTAGGCTGTATTCCATGGGCTCTTGACTTAATAAACCCATAGATTTCATACAATCGAATACTGCCAAGGGCTCTTCTGGGATTATGGTTGTGATCTAGCCTGGTATGTAGATGTATGTACTTCCTAGACAAATGCACAGAACGGTTCTCAATTATATCTAGTATGCTGGATAAAGCACAGGGAGCATAGAGGGCAAACCACCCTACGGGGTGCCTTGTCCTCCGAAGCCCTCCCTAGGTAGACCCAGAGCACTTACCAAAGGTCAGAAACACAGTTACTCTTGCCACCAGCCTCATACTTCAAGGACAAATGAGGATTATGGACCCAGAGTTCAGTTTTTGTGTCTGATTCTAGGTTTGAAGAATTTCCAGAGAACAGAAGCAACAGTTACTGGTAAAGACTTGCAAGGAGTGCAGCTCTCATTGTGTTGTTGTCAGGATCTTTTCAGCCAATGATAGAGCAGTTGCTTTTCTGTGTCTTCCTCTCCAGGTTTAGTCACGTTCCTGAGAAGACAGTGAGTGTATCAAGCAGACATCCTCAACTCAGGGGGTGTCTACTGAAATCATTTATGAGGTTTAAAGTCTAAAAGGCTGGCACTGAATGAGGAAAATCGATCATAAGGATGTATCTATCCAGACCTTTTCTTCCATCATTCTTTCCTCAATGTACCAAATAAATTGTCCTCTGTTCCACGGAGCTTGTGGAAAGTGTCATTAAATCCCAGAAGCCTATACTGAGCTCTGTGTTGTAAGGAGATTAAAGTTCCCATCTACATTCTAGAAAATGGGAGTGAGGTTCAAAGTAGGAAGTGATGTGCTCAGCGGGAAAATAAGCATGAGTAACATTGACACTGAAAGCTAAATCTCCCCAAACTCGGGTTTTCTACAGAGGTCCCTGGAATCATGTATTGACTGTTGTCTAAATAGACATTTCTAGTGCATCTGTTCTTGATGTAGTGACTAGTGACATAAATGGTGCTGGCTCTCATCCGCCTTAAACTCTGGCCTTAAAGTTCATTTCCTAATTTCTATGCTCATGCTTATGGCTACTGTGTGCACCAAGGACACTGAGGCAGAGGAAAAGACCAGGAAAAGAAACAAACAAGGTTGGGGGCCGGGGTGGTAACAATAGGCAAAGGAAAGGAAGAAAAAGGTGTAGGGAATAGGGGAGATAGGAAATGATTAGGGAAGTGAAACTTGGAGAAAGCAGTTTTAAGGGAGGTGCTCTGAGAAGACTTAGTACATCGGTGTAAGGGTCCCGGAACTCTTGAAGCCATAACACACTTAATAAGAGATCATAAAGTACAATTTGTGTAAAGAGGATAAAGGTGTATCTTTGTTTCCTGTTTTCTGTGGAACTTTAGTGGAAAACATAAGCTTAGTGTCCCCTCTCCAAGAAAGACATCTAAGTTTTAAGGTAAAGCAGCCCCCTCTTGTGACTGGCTGAATGAATGAACTGTGTAGCTATAATCAGGCAAAAAGTCAGCCAGCAATCTTCTGACTCTTTTATCAGGTTTGAAGATAGATACTTAGTTTTAATACCTCTGTACTCATCTTTGTTTCATCAGTCCTCTAACACTCCAGAAAGGTTTTAACTATTTTTTAAATTACTTTGTTATTTCAATAATATTCCCATTATAATTCTCAATTACTGACGTGGAGTTCATTTCTCTTTTGTTTCTAATCATGCCATAATTAAAGGCTGGTTCAAAAGCCCATACGATTCAGTGCTTATAAGAGATATTGGCATGGATAGCACTCAATAATTACTTGTTTCGTGAATGCATAGATGAGTCATAATTGACAAATTGACTGAACTTATGCTGAGCAAATATTTAAATTATTCTATATGCACTCTTTCAGTTATCTGGAATACATTTTGCACCAAAGACTACAATGGGGTAAACATAGGGTCAGATTTGTAGGCAAAAATTCAACGATAGACAATAAATTTCTCCAACATGGGTGTGAAAAATCAAGCTACAAAGACATGGAGTAAAAGTCTTAGTAATAATATTCCATTCATTTAAAAAATATTCACTAAGAGCCTACTCTGTACTAGATCATAAAGATGTAAGTTAACAGGACAGTACTGCCGAAAATATAAGAAGAAATAGACAATTACTTAAAGTAGGGAGGACTATATCGTGTTGTTATATTAACAAAGGGAGAAGAAAAGTAATTAACACAATTTCCTTTTTTTGCTTTTGGTTTGATCACCTTTATTTTTTGGAAGACAATTGAGGCTACTAACAGGTGATATTTTTAATGGTATTGAAAATCATTAAGTATTTTGCATAGCTCTAAAGAATAAAAAATATATTTGTCCAAGCTATTGAGTATTTGCAGAGTGTCTTACATTTTAGAAGATTATATGATCTCTAAGATCATAACGGGTAAGGTTTTCTCCTCCTCTGCTTGATGAAAAACCAAAATAATGGGTTCAACCTATTTTAAACTTCTTTATCATTTACCACCATAAAATATACACAAATCTATTATTAAAATTTTAAATTTGTCAAAACTTACACACACACGAGAATCTGATACAAGGCCAATACCCTCACATGATGAATACTCTCAACAATCTAGACATGTAGAAAAGATTCCTTAATCTGATAAAGACTATCTATAAAAATATCCAAAGCTAACATTGTAATTAATGGTAAAATACTGAACATTTTTTCTCTGAGTTTAGGAACAAGATACATTATCACACTTCCATTTATTTTTCACATTGGAATAACTGGCATCAAGTCAGGAAAAAAATAAAATGCATAAAGTCGGGAAAGGAATAAGTAAAACTACTTCTTCATAGATAACATAATTTGAATATAGAAAATTTAAAAGAATCTGTAAAGAAACGACTAGAACTAATGAATGAATTCACAGTCATTGAATAAAAAATTGCATTCTATTTCTAGATTCTAGCTAAAAGCAATTGGAAAATAAAATAAAAATGCCATTTACAATGAAATAAGCAAATGAATGAATTTAATTAAAGATATGAAAGTTCATTAAAATGAAAATTATAAAACATTAATAAAAGGAATTAGGGAGGACCTAAATAAATGGAGGGCTATATTTATACATCTAAGGAATCCATATGTTAAATTATCAGTTTTCTCAACCTTATCATAAACTCAGCAAATCTGAATCAAATTACCAGAAACTTGTTGTGGTAGAAGTCTGAGAATCTGTTTTGCAATTTCTATGGAAATTTAAATCCTATAACAAGTGAGATAACCTTGAAAAAAAAGGTGGGCGATAGCTGGAGGAATTGCATTTCCAGATTTCAAGACTTATGTGAAACCTCAGTAATTAAGAGAAAATGGCCTATTGGTACGAGAATTGTTAAAAAGACAACTTAACAGAATCATGTCCCGAAGTAGATGAACACACGTGTCATGACTTGATTTTCTCCAAAGGTGCCAATGCTATTCAGTGGGGGAAGAAATGGTCTTTTCAATATAAATGCCAAAGTAACTGTTTAATTATATATATAAACACACACACACATATTCCAGATGGGTCAGAAACCTAAATGTGAAGAGTGAAGCTATAAAGTTTTAAAAGAAGACACAGGAGAACAACTGTATTATATTAGAAGTGGACAACAGTATTTTTTAAAGTACACAAAAAACCCTAATCATAAAGAAAGAAAAATAAATTACAGTAGAGACTGCAGTTGACCCTTGAACAAGTTTGGACGGTATGGATCCACCTATATGTGAACTTTTTTTCAACAAATATATTGGAAAAATTTTTGGAGATTTGCAACAGGTTGAAAAAACTTGCAAACACACAATGTAGTCTAAAAATATCAATAAAATTAAGAAAAAGATATGTCATGAATGTGTAAAATGCATGTAAATACTAGTCTACCTTATCACTTACTACCACAAAACATACACAAATTTATTATAAACATTTTAAATGTATTAAAACTTAAGCACACAAACACAGACCGTATGTGGTGGCACTTGGAGTCTGGAGAAATGCACACAAACTTAATTTTATGCAGTATTAAATCACAACTGCATAAAATTAACTATAGTACATACTGTACTACTGTAATAATTTTGTAGCCACCTTCTGTTGTTATTGCAGTGAGCTCAAGTTTGTGAATATCGACTTAAAATGCAATGCTAATTATCTCCACATGAGCAATTCATCTCTCCAGCCACTTGTCCATTGTAGTAGAAAGTCATCTCTCACAGTTCTCACATACTTTTCACTGTGTTTAGTGCAATAGTGTAAACCTTGACTAACACCATGGGATCCATACAAAATTCCACTAGTGATGTTGGATGTGCACCCAAGAAGCAGAGAAAAGTCATGACCTTACAAGAAAAAACTTAATTGCTTGACATTAGGCTGCAGCTGCAGTTGCAGTTGCCTGCAATTTCAGACAGATGATTCATCTTGTAAACAGACTACATAAACTTGCAGAACTGCTATATACAGTATGGTACTGTAAACATATTTTTTCTTCCTTATGATTCTCTTAATATCATTTACTTTTCTCTAGCTTGTTTTATTGTAAGAATATGGTGTATAATACATATAACATACAAATATGTGTTAATTGACTGTTTATGCTATCAGTAAGGCTTCTGGTCAAAAGTAGGTTATCAGTAGTTAAGTTTTGGGGGAGCCAAAAGTTGTATACAAATTTTTGAATGCATGGGGGTTGGTGCCCCAAACCCTCATGTTTTTCAAGACTCATCTGTACATAAGGACCCAGAAGTCCAACCCCCACCTGGCAGTTTGATGATCCTCCCTGCCCTCTGATGTCAATGAGGCTGAATGGGGACACTGGATTCTATCTCTACCAGGTAGTGAGGTGGTGTTCCCCTTCCCCTGCTGGAGTGGCATCAGAGAAAGGAGATAAAACAAAAATTTTAAATAAGATCTAGAGTTTCAAACACAATACTTAAATGTTCAGATTTCAATTAAAAAATACACTCAATATACTCAGAACCAAGAAGATCTCAAACAGAATTTTAAAGAGACAATCAATAGGTGCCAACCGCGGAACTGAAAGTGATGGTAAAATTACCTGATAAAGATATGAAAGCAGCCATGAGGAAAATGTTTCGAAGAGCAACTACAAACATGCTTGAAACAAATGAAAAAACAGAAAGCTTCAGGAGGAAATAGAAAGTCTAAGTAAAGAAGTAAAATACATAAAAAAGAACCAAGATATCAAATGGAAATTTTAGAACTTAAAAATATAGCTGAAATAAAAAGTCCACCAGATGGGCTCATTAGCAAAATGGAGGGATAGAGAAAATTGAGCAGAAGGAATCCCGGAAGATAGAATAAAGAAATTACTCTTAAATCAAATAACAAAGGAAATAGAATGATTTTAAAAAATGAACCAAACCTCAGGGAATGTAGAACTCTAACAAAATATCTAAATACATTCCTTCTAATTGGCAGTACTAAAAGAAAGGAGCAGGGACTGAAAAAGTATCAAAGAAGTAAAAGCCAAAAACTTCTCAAATTTGGCAAGACACAAAATATAGCAGAATGCTGAGTTTAAAACGTCAGTCCCCAAAGGTCATTTATACAACATATATGAAATTGCAAAATTATAACGATGAAGGACAGATTAATAGTTCCCAGGGATGAAGGAGGGGGTGGGAGCAGAGAGGAAATTAATATGACTACAAAAGGACTACAGAAAGCACCCTTGTGGTGATAGAAATGTTCCATGCCTTGACTGAGTCAGCGTCAATATCCTGGTTGTGATATTGTACTATAGTTTTATGCCACTGGAGTAAACTGAGTAAAGGATACATATGACCTGCCTTAATTTTTAAAAATATATGTGAATTTATAATAATCTCAAAATTTTAAGTTTAATAATACATGTCAACAATATTAAGTACTAGCAAGGTTATGGAGAATTGAAACTCTTTTCCATAAAGATATAACCTCAAAAACGGCTTAGAAGTTTCTAATAAGGTAAAAATATGCCTGTTCTATGGCCCAGGGATTCTACTACAACAATAAAACTTACATAAGAATGTTCAACAGTTTCACATGTTCACAAAAAGACTTACATAAGAACATTTATAGCAGTTGTATTCATCATGGCCCCAAACTCGAAACAACACAAATTTCTATTACCAAAGAAGTAGATAAACAAGATTGCATATTCATATAATGGAACAGTGTTCAACATAAGAAACACATAAAAATGTAGTGTATGATTTCATTAATATGAAATTCAAGAGAAAGAAAAACTAATCTAAGACAATAGAAATCAGAATAGTGGTTATCTCTAGGGGTAGGTATTGAGTGAAAAGAGGAATGAAATAATGCCTGGGTTGGTGGAAATATTCTGCATCTTGATTGGTGGAGGATTATTACACAGGGATGTGCATAACTAAACATTCACAAACATTTGATGAATGTTAGTGCACTTTACTGTATGTGTATTATGCCTCAATACAAAAACCAAAGAGATATACTGACAGAACTAAATATGGTGACAACACAAATACTGTATCTTTCCTAATATCAAGACCACTTAGGTTTCCCAGACATTTCTTATCTACTTTGCTGAAGGTCTTTCAGGCTTTTGAATCAATTCGAATAAAGTAACCACAGGCTTGTGCTTTGCTGTTGGGCATCAGAAAGCCCTCAAGTCTCCTAATAATTTTATTTATGTATCAACCTATGCCTATGAATGTTATAAAAAACGTGAGTTCAACTCCACTGGGTCTGCATAGATTTCTCCCTTCATTATTTATTACTTTTCCCAACAGTGAGAAATCTGGCTCTCATGATTCATGATCTATTATATATTTTACCTATATACATTTGTTCAATCCAAATGCTCACATAAATTAGTTGAAGAATTGCTAACCCATACCCCTTGAGAAATAAATTTATTACCTACAGAATGGTATTTGTGTGCCATTCTTTTGCCTTTAGTCTTACAGTATCTACTCAAAATACTATTTTCAGAAATTATTTAGGTTAGTTATTTTCTTCCACATTAAAGACAGTGTCACTGTGTTTACATTATTCACTATAATATTGTTGGATGCATTTGTTACAGTTTCTATTTCTTTTGGGGTTCCACTCACATTCTAGTTATCTCACACAGTAAGATTTACTTTTTGTGGTATACAGGTCTATGGTACAGTTCTCACCAACCCTTTGATCTGTTTCCTATCTTTATAGTTTTGCTTCTACCCATATGTATTAATAATATAAATAAACTCACACAATATGTAGTCCTTTGGACTTAGTTTCTTTTATTTACCAAGACACGTTGAAGATTCATCCATGTTCTTGCATGAGTCAATATTTCATTTCTTTTTATTGCTGAGTAGTACTCAGTCATATGGATGAACCACAATGTCTTTAACCCTTCTCCAGTTGAAGGACATCTGGTCATTCCCAGGTTTCAGTAATTATGAATTAAGCTTCCGTAAACATTCACATGGAAATTTTTATGTGAACATAACCTTTATTTCTCTCGGCTAAATACGCAGGAGAGAGATTGATGAATCATATTGTAAGTGAAGTTTAACTTTATAAGAACTGCCAACCTGTTTTACAAAGTGCTGAGCATTTCTCTTGCCTATCACCAATGTATGAGAGTTCCAGTTGATGTGTAGCCTAACCAGTACTTGATATTCTCATATATTTGAACTTTATCCATTCTTACAGGTGAGTAGATGTAAGTTACTTAATATCTTGAGGTTTCAGTTTCTTTCTTTATAAGTTGGAAATTATAATACCTGCTTCATAAAGCAATATTATCCTTACTTGTTTTTAATCTTATCTCCTGTTTGTGAGCAAGAAAAGCAGAGATGTGGACTAATGGACCCCATCATTGTAAAGGATAGAGAATCACTCTAATCACTCTAGACAGCATGGAGATACAGATTGGATGTGACGAAAGAAAGAAAGAAAGAAAGAAAGAAAGAAAGAAAGAAAGAAAGAAAGAAAGAAAGAAAGAAAGAAAGAAAGAAAGAAAGAAAGAAAGAAAGAAAGAAAAGGAAGAAAGAAAGATAAAAAGGAAGAAAAGCGTGATTAATGCCTTCTGAAGGAGGTCTTTTATTTTATTTTTATTTTTTATTTTTATTTTTTTGAGACAGAGTCTCACTCCGTCACTCAGGCTGGAGTGCAGTGGCGTGATCTATGCTCACTGCAACCTTGAAGGAGGTCTTTTCAGCAGATTCTACAGATGTGTTTTTGTACAGTAGTCAGGTGCAGTCTTTGTGAAAACCTTCCAAAAAATCCTATGAAGAAAGGGTTTTGGAGGAAGAAGCCAAACATTTCAATTTGACACTAGAGTCAAATTGAAATTGTCAGTCCACCCCTTGTTTCTGTACATGGTGTCTCCCAGACAGAAAATATTGGAGAATCAGAGGATGACAGCCCCTCATGTGTGCTTAATAAAAGATACACTGGGAATAAAAGAGAAACAATCAGTGAGGGAAACCAAGAAATATCGGACCATACTCTCCTGAAATTTGGTAGAGAATCAAAATGAGATCCTAATTATACTGGTAAGGTGGTGTGTGTGTGTGTGTGTGTGTTTTCCTTCTTATGTGAATCATCTCTGGCAGCTGTTTTGATGGATGAAATCATTCCCCTCCTGGCAGTAAAGGTCATTTTTTGATCTTTCCAGAATTATTTATGAGGTCTTTTATAATTCATGTCTATTTTCAAGTGCTTGTGATTTTGTTGATTGGTATTATGTTTTACTTTGGCATGATTGTAGCAGAAATACACAGAAAATGTATGAAAGGAAAAAGAGAAAAGAAGGAAAACTTCTTGGGAGAAAGACCCACCTGCCCCCCACCCCCAATAAAAAGTAATAATTTGAGAGGATCAGTGTGCAAAAGGGCCAAGGCTATGACAGAAGAGGAGAAAATAATTTTTTACAATAATTTTAACATAACTGTTTTTGGCACAACTCTGAAATAGCCTTGGAAATGTTATAATGGATGAAAACAACTATTAAATAATTATGGTGCTCTTAGAAATTAACCTAAACATGTGTGTGCTCCCAGCCATATTTTTCTATATATATCTTATTTTGTTTTATAAGTGGCATAGTACTATTTTGTATTTGACTTTGTTCATTTGATAAATTAAATTAACTCTTATGTCACAACATTTTCATCACAACAATTTTATGGCTACAAAATGTTTTATTAGAAAGGTGCAAAAACTTTATTTGACCATTTAGCTGACCAATATCACTTGATTTTAATGTTTAAAGTCTCCAATACAGTTGTATTTTTTATCCTCTCTTTCCCAGGAGAAAAATCTTTGTTAAGTACTGAGAAATAAAGTAATTAATCAAATCAGTGAACACCCTTTGAAATCTGTGGCTAACATTTCCCGGTAGTTAGACCAATGAACATGGCTACCAGAACTTGAATCATCAGCTTCATCTGGGCTTGGGGAATATAACTGCAGTCAGAAGAGTGAAAAAGAGACCATGCCTACATCTCTTCATGGGTCACCTTCCAGTTTCGTCTAAACTGCTCATTTTAAAAAGAGCTCTCTTCACTCAGTTCTCTGGAAAGGTGGTTACCGCACGCATAATCTTTATGCTATGTTGACTGCATTGCATTGAAGTGAAAGATGAGTTCTAATAGAGGTGACTCTTCAGGCAGTTGGTCGTAAACTTCTTTTAAGTTTGGTGTACATGATGAAAAATGCTTTAATTTTCAAATCTTCCACAATACAATTGAGCTAAAACCTTAAAGAAACTGCTTGGAAACCTCTGCTACCACCCAAACAGGGGTCCCAAACCCCAGCGGCGGAGAATCAGTAACCTTCTGTGGCCTGTTAGGAACCTGGCCGCAGAGCAGAAGTGAGCTGCAGAGCACATACCTCGAGATTCGGCCTCCTGTGAGATCAGTAGAGGCCATAGATTCTCACAGGAGCCCGAAGCCTATTGTGAACTGCGCATGCGAGGGATCTAGGCTGCTCTCTCCCTCATGTGAGAATTCCAATCTAATGCCTGATGATCTGAGGTGGAAATAGGTTTCACTTGTTGATCCTTAAACTATATCCCCCTATTCCTAGCTCCTGGGTAGGGGAAAAACTGTCTTCCACAAAACTGGTCCCTGGTGCCAAAAAGTGTTGGGGACCACTGCACTGAAAGATGAACTCAGACTTTTTATATAAATATCTGTATCACAATTTGTTAAATCCACCGATTCTTCCTAAGACAATTCGAATTATTTGAGACTCCTGTGTAGAAGAAAACCGGTAGTTAAGTTTTAGGAAATAAAACTGCTAAACGCTTCCAGGTCTTAACAGAGTGATTTTCTGCATGCATTCCTGCTGCCGTGGGGAGGAGTTGCTCGATATCCTCACAGACATTGTGACTTTGGCTTTCTCTGGTTCCTGCTCTTTGGGGAGAGTAGGATGATCTGCTTGAAGACCCAGGGCAAGATTTGGAGACAGGCAGCAGGTGCTTGGGGAGCACTGTGCCCTGCGCGCGCAGAAGTAGGTTCCTACATCTGTAGTCTGGCTGGCTGTGATGTGCAGGGAGCTGTTCTTTTTGCTTCTCCAAACTGAAATGTCAGTCTTTTCTGCTTCTTCACTTCTCCACTCTTCACTAACATTATCAAAAAAACGGGATGTCCCCCAGGCCTTTGCTTATACCACTGTATATTGTTTAAAGTAGTTGAGGAATTGCAGTACGTGGTGAAGTCCTCTCCTTCTTGTACATGCTGGTACTGAGGAATTTGCATTATTTGTTGTCCATTCACTCTGTTTAGAAAGACAATGGGAAGCATCACATAAAATCAGAGTAGATATTTAGTCCCTGAGCTACGCGGGTCTCTCTCACTTCTCTTTTCTCTTTTTCCCTTTCTGTCCATGTTTCCCTTCCCATCTCCCTCAACCTTTATTCTTTCTGTCTCTTTCTCTCTGTTTCTCTCCCTTTCTCTTAATTCTTGTTTTTCAAACAGAAAGTCCATTCCCTGCCTGCAGATACTTCTCTATCCTGTTGGATTTATTCTCTGGAAGCAGTCAGGGATATCTCAAACTCACGTGACAATTGCATCCATAAGACCAACACTGATGTGATGAGTAGCATCTCCCTCTCCTTCCTCTTCATCCAACTGCTCCTAAATGGGTTGCCTGGTATAAGCTTCTTCCAGATCAATAGAAATAGTTGTGGTCTATTTTGGAAAGCAGATGTGTGCATTTTGGAAAGAAAGGGGAGGTGACTGCAAGTTAAGGAAACCAATCAGACCATTTTGCCCACCTACTTCAGAGGACAGTCTATGTTTGCCGATGCTGCCCCCTTGTGGCTGGACTCAAACATTGCTCATTTGACAACAGATTCTTTTCTTAATAAAGTTGCTTTGTAATTTAGGTGGTATGTATGTGTGTCAAGGATTGGAAGGAAAGAGCTTACTGATAGTGACATTGTTCAAGGGGAAGTAATTTGCCTCTTAAAATGGAGTCTGTGATTTAAAACTAGGGCATCCAAAGAAAAGAGAAAGTTCCATTTTGTGGCTTCCATCGTCATTAAGAATCACCTTGTGCCATGTAGCACGTGCTTGTAAATGTGTTAATGGGACATATTAGGTCACAGACATTTTAATAAATGTGGGAGACACTTGTGATTTATTGTTAGACAACCCATTACCTCAAAACAGAAGATAAGAAATACATATTTCTCTTTTGTCACCCAGATTTCCCTGGTAAACTATCCAATTTAGAAATCATATCTACCAGCCCACTATGTTACTTTTACATATGCCAGCAGTGATGAGGGAAGACATTAATATAATTAGAAAAAAGTCTTATCTAACAGATAATCAATTTCTATAGGAAGGCTTCCATAAACAAAACACTTGGATAAAGTAGCTTTCTGTTCTGATCTGGCTGAGAAACATCTACAGTGTGTGGTGGAAAAGGTTGGAAGAAAAAAACAGAAAGTAACTTAAAAAAGCTGCAGGCTCCCACAGAACTTCAGCCACACTTATCGCACTGTTTATACCTGTATAACCACTGATTAATTATCTGAGTTAGCCTTTTTGTACCTTGAAGGTGTGAACTGTATCATCTTCAAGAAATGCACTGTCTTATGTGGCAGCTACAAACCACATGAGGATACTTAAATTTAAATTAAATACAATTTAAAATTTAATTTCTCATGCACACTAGCCACATTTCAAGTGCTGAGTATTCATATGTGGCTAGTGTCTATGCAGATGCAGAACATTTTTGCTATCTTTGAAAATTCTATTGGACAGTACTGCTCTAGAATGTAGGGTCTATGAAAACAATGAATTTTGTCTCTTTGGTTTGCTGATGGATCACTAGTATAAACCTGATATGTGGTAAGCCCTCGATAAGTATTTGTCTATTATTCACCAACACGTCCTACTCTGATAGCTGGTAAATTGTGGATACTTTGGTGTTCGTTAAATGACAAAAAAAGTGTGTTTGTATATATATTGTGTCACAGTTTAAACTCAAAATGTTCCAAAAATATTAAAATATTTGAACCATATTCAATACCATATTCAAATGGTATTGGTTGACCATGTGACCTTCTATAAAACAATCAAGGTTTGGTTGTAGCTATTTAGAAATAGTACCTTTAGGAGATACTAGTTTCCTAGGGTTGTCGTAGCCAACAAACTTGGTGACTTGACAAAAATTTATTTTCTTTACAGCCCTAGAGGCTAGAAGTCTGAAATTAAGGTGTCAGCAGGGCCGTGCTCCCTCTGAACGCTCTAGGGGAGAATCCTTCCTCATCTCTTCCAGCCTCCGGTGGCTCCAGGCATCCCTTGGATGTGGCTGCATAACTGCAACCTCTACTGCTGTCTTTAGATGGCCTTCTCATCTGTGTGTTTCCTTTTTTTTTTTTTTTTTCTGAGACAGAGTCTCACTCTGTTACCCAGGCTGGAGTGCAATGGCTCACTGCAACCTCCGCCTCCCGGTTCCAAGCAATTCTCCTGCCTCAGCCTCCTGAGTAGTTGTGATTACAGATGTGCACAACCATGCCTGGCTAATTTTTGTATTTTCAGTAAAGACAGAGTTTCACCATGTTGGCCAGGCTAGTCTCGAACTCCTGACCTCAGGTGATTCGCCCGCCTCGGCCTCCCAAAGTGCTGTGATTACAGGCATGAACCAACGTGCCCGGCCTCATCTGTGTGTTTCTTAAAAGAACAGTTGTCATTGGATTTAGGGTCTACCTGAATAATCCAGGGTGATCTTATCTTAATATTCTTAACTCAATTACATTTGCAAAGACCCTTTTTCAAATAAGCCCACATTCACTATTTCTAGGGATTAGGACATGGACATATCTTCTGTCATCATTCAACCCACTGCAAGAAATCTAATGTCTTTAAAGTGTTGCCATGTAAATGTATTAACGGCGGAAATCTCAACAATTTGTGTAGGGTAAAAAGTGAATCAAAATCTGAATTACTGCATGAAATGGAAACAGACCAAGAAGCAGTTTTAGGATGTGCTGAAAAATGACAAATCTCGTGAATTAAGATAAATTTTTGAAATGCATGCCACTGGGATGCTTTTTTCCTCCTTAGGAATACTGGATTTGGATCTCATAATGAAGACAAAGTTAACAATTTTAAGGCCATAAGAACTCCTTCCCCATTCAAGAAGAGCAAGGAGTGTGGAAGGAGCACCTGTGGGGGCTTTAGAAATCCTCTTCCCTTCATCCAGGGCGGCAGCACTGGTGCAGTTTACGTAGGAGATGTAAACCAAGACAGAGGAATCTCGCCCAGGTCAAGCTTGCCCTTTCCCAACTTGCAGCATGGCCTCTCTTGTAGCCTCTCTCTAGATCTTATGGTTGGAAGTGGAAATTTACTAAAGGAAGAGAAGAGAAGCTGGCCATGCATTGGTTCAAGGAGTAAAAGAAATCTCTGCACTTTTAGACGGAATCTCTGCATTTCCTTGGAGGAAACATTTCCATTGAATATAAACATCTGATAGCTCTCAGTGGCAAATATTTTTGTCAAAACAGTTGTAAGAGAGGATCAGATTAAAAAATATCTATAATAAGATGTTATAAGTGTTATTCTATGAAATCTCAGATAAAAAATTAAAAATGCTGCCTGAATTGGGCCATAAAAGGTGAGTAGACCTGTGTGCATATTACAATGGGAAAAATATATTCTAGGAAAAGAGGACAGATTTAGGAAAGCCCTTAATATTCACATAAAGGGTTAGAATTTAAATATGCATATCATGTAAAAATATATTACATATATGAGAGAAGGATGGAAGATTAAAATAGAAGGTAAACGGGATTCTGTAGATGGCCTTGTTTTTTTTTTTTTTTTTTTTTTTTTTAAGACGGAGTCTTGCTCTGTCACTCAGGCTGAAGTGCAGTGGCATGATCTCAGCTCAGTGCAAGCTCCACCTCCTGGGTTCAAGCAATTCTCCTGTCTCAGCCTCTCGAGTAGCTGGGATTACAGAAGCATGCCACCACGCCTGGCTAATTTTTGTATTTTTAGTAGAGACAGGGTTTCACCATGTTGGTCAGGCTGGTCTCGAACTCCTGACCTCAAGTGATCCGCCTGTCTCAGCCTCACAAAGTGCTGGGATTACAGATATGAGCTACCACGCCTGACAAGCCTTGTATGTTTTAGTATAGAGTTCCAACTTTATAACTTCTAATGGTTCCTCATTATCCACAGGGAGGAAGGAAATGATCTTATTAGATACATTTTATAATGACTCTAGTTGCCATGTAGAAGTTAGATTCAAAGAGTTAAGACTAGAGGCAGGAAGACAATTAGGAAGCCATTGCAATCATCCAAGTGAGAGATGCTGAATGCCTGAATTAGGAAACCAGTAAGTAATATAGAAATAAAGAAACGGATATGAGCAGTATTTGGAAGTTCAAACTGACATGACCTTGATAATTACTGGACTATCAAGGTCGTGTGTTATGTTTCATTAGGACTCTGATACCTATCTGGCATAGGAGCATGTTTACTTAGTTAGCTCTTGTGGGAGGTAACTAAAAGATGCCCCCTAAAATCCTGCTTCTGATATTCATGCCCCTTTGTGTAGTTCCCCTTTCTCGAGCAGCGGAGTCTGGGCTGGTCTGACTCCTCAGTTTTTAATTATATTTACAGGAGGCCCTTTTTCCAAGCAATCTATTTCACATCTTATGGTTCTTATGTACGAGAACGCAGGAAATAATATTGTGGCAGTTCTGGCCTAAACATTGTGCAAATCACCAAGTAACTCTTCTGACTTTTTGTAATATTGAAGCCCTGAGCCACTTCAGGTAAGTTTGTAATTCTAGAGAGATCTTGAGGAGGAGACCACAATGGCAGAGGCCATGCGTAATGCGGAAAGCCCTGAGGAATAGTTGGGATGAGAGATGAGCCCAGCCTTCCCACATTCCCCACCAAAGCTCCAGGTACGGCAGTGAGCGCCCAGGGTTCTAGCCTGTGGGCAAGCCCCCCAGGAGGACTCCCTTTAGGCCAGTGGTGCCACTGACTACAAGGGAGCAGGAAGTAAGTCATGGAGATAGGAAAAATGGCACTTTGCTTTTGGCGGAGTTGTAGAATAGTTTTGTTATCCACAAGCCACAAAAGCTCTGGAGTGCAATGAAAATAGCCTGAGAACTTCTGTGAGAAAATCAACAATAAAAATGTAATTCCGCCTGATCTCGCTAGTCTCTACTAGCTTGACCTGAAGCATCTGCCGCCTCACCAAACTTCTTTCAAAGCCATCCTCAGGCTCAAACAAATGGCACACCTTGGTGGCAATGTGATCAGAGGTGGTCAAGAGCTCTGTGCTACCACAGCATTTAGGGAGCACGCATGTGGATTGCTCTCTGGTGGCTGGGGCCCCAAGTAACGCAATGTAGAGATCTGTGTCTCCTCATTTCTTAACATGGATTTTATATTTCACTCCACTCTTCATTCCATGTGGCTTTAAACCCAATGTGTACCCCAATGGTTCACGCCCTGTCTGTGTTCCCTGTAAAATAACTGGTGGAATTTAACATTGATTTCTTTCTAATTCCTCAGATCAGTTTTGGGAATCCAAAAGAGGACTGGAAAATTTTGTACATGCTTGCCTGGTTGGAAGATGCCAGCTTCATAAAGATATGGTATTGTATGACCGCACTGTGATTTCCATACTTCTGATATGGGTGGGATTAGATCTCATTCCCCATCAGGCTTTCAATGCAGGCAGAGTCTCTGCTGGTGCTGGACTCTAGACCATTTCAAGTGGAAGTGCCTCATCCTACTAATTTTAATGGCATGACTGCACACCATGTTCGACATTTTATGGAGACTTCAGGAGGCATTGTGTTGCGCCACACAGTCAAACCTCAGGTCAGGATTCATCTTTATTTTACCCAAGC
Source organism: Papio anubis (assembly GCF_008728515.1). Classification (NCBI taxonomy): domain Eukaryota; kingdom Metazoa; phylum Chordata; class Mammalia; order Primates; family Cercopithecidae; genus Papio; species Papio anubis. The sequence goes on from NC_044982.1 coordinate 84,320,195, forward strand.
CTTGGATTCTACCAATTGAGATAGTCTGCTCAAGATCATTGGCTGGAGATATTTGAAATTCTTCCTACTTTGATCTTTATGTCATTAATAATGGAGATGGTTTGGAACTGGTTTCCCACTCCCTACCAAGCCTGGAATGAAAGTGGACTGGTCTTTTGCAAAATTTTCTCCAGCAACACTTTGAAGTGCGGGTTGAATTGAACCATGTTTCTTCTGCACTCTGTGTCCAGCACCTTCCATTCTGATGATATAAAATCTTCAAAATAGTGTCACCAGCCACTTCCTAATCTCGATAGTCAAATAGATTCATTACTTCACCTTGTGGAATAAATTCTGAAAAACTATTTCTCTCTGTATGTATTGGAGATCTCTAAAGGGTCCAGGCCCTGAGCGAGATTTGTGACTGTATTAATTCATCATCATTGATCCTCAAAATGTATCAGCTTTTTTCCTAAATATGTGATAATAACAACAATGAGATTTTTAAAAAACATAAATCCAGAAAAGAGAGAGAAAGTGCAATAGCAGCATATTAGGAAACTGGACAGGAGCTGGATAAATAATTATTAATGTAGCTGTTCAGAGAAAGTTGAAATTCTAGCGTTTAGATGAGGAAGCCCAGAAACAAGTTACTTCATCTTAACAACCCCCAAGAAAGCTCGGAATTATACGCCTCTAGAGTACCAATGGGACCTTAAACTGGTGGGTTGTCTGGAAACCTGCAAAAGGAGCAGAGCACCAAACACTCAGCCTGCTGAATACACCTGGAAATTACAAATGAAGAGACTTCGATAATAGAGTTCAGTGACTCTTCCAATATCATAATCGTGGTACAACTGGGGGATAGACCACGTTAATAGTGAAACTCCTTCATCAGTGCTCCTTTATAATATTATGAGTGATATTTAAAGATGAAAATAGCCACATGTGAGAAGAAATAAAAATACAAATGTTCCTGTAGGGGGAAAGTTGAACTAAAGCAAAACCAAAATCCCCAATGGATTAAAGGAGGCAGCATCACCTGTTCTGGTATTAAACATGTGTATTTCCATGCCAGGTGTGTGAGGAAGGGGCATGCCGACATGCTCCATTTGTGCTGTGATAAAATATAATAGAAGAATTTGTTTTCAGGACATAGCAACAATGAGGGGATAAATGTTACTGTTATTTACTCAGATTATTTTAGATAGATTTGAGTAACTATTGGGTTCTTTCAGAATCATGCCAAAAGAGATCATGCCAATGAGTCCAAAGAATCATGCCAATGGGTCTGACTCCATGACGTGGTTAATGTGTTGTTGGGAGCTGGGGTTAGTATTGTTTAGTAACAGCCCAGTTACCAGGGCATGTGTTACGCTTCATTAGCACTCTGACATCTGTCTGTCATAAGGAATATGTTTACTTAATTAGTTCTTGTGGTAGTTAGCTATGATCACTAGCATGCTTATTTTTCCATGTTAGCATAATCCTCTTGAAAACAAAATCTGTAATTCAACGGATTTGTCTTTTCCATCCTACTCATGGTTCTTTGCCAATGCTGGTAATAGTGCAACACCAGACACAGGTTTGCGTATGGGCTGCAGGTGCCTGAACAGCACTGTGCAAAGGCACAGAGGTATGTGGCTGAGTCTTCAGGCTGGGATCCTTTGATGTACAAATAGCTGTAACCCTCCTTGGTATTAAGAGTGACACTTACTCGTCCTTTCTTCTTTTCATCCCCATTTAAAGTCATTACAAACAAGGCCTTGGGGATTTTTGCAGTTTCCCATCTGTACCAGTGCAAGGCATAAAAATTGCTGGAAGGGAAGCTGCAGGTGAAGTTGGTGCTGTCTCCCTCCTGAACATGCAGTGACTGGGGACTTTGTTCCACGTTCAGGATGCTGCTCACGCCTGTTTTATTAAAAAGAGTCAGACATAGAAATAGGTCTCTCTACAGGGTTTGCATTTTCTTCACACATCCCCCAGATAAAACCTAGAGTGTCTGACTGCATCCTCCTCTTTCCTCATCATCACCCCAGACTAAGAACGTCTCCTGTAACTCCTGGACTTACAGTCAAGATGAAGCCAGAGGATTAGTAATGGGGCTGCCAAAGGATTCTTCTCCATGTTTCCAGCTCACGTACCCTCAGCAGAAGAACGTTTTGCAGTCAAAATCTGTGGAAATATTCTGCTTCAGAAAACAGGATTCTGCATCTGGTTGCCTAGCCAATCAGAGACCAGCTCCTATAAATGTCCTTGAAACACTCTGCCCTATTTTCAGTTTCCTGTGGTTCACAAAGAGGGGTCGAAGTAACTGCTTTCTTCAGGCCAACTTCATAAACTTTGAGGAAATCCCCCATGAGTCTGGAACACAAAGATAATTGACAACCTTTCAGAAGTGCGCTGCCTAACTGTGGACCGCTACTATTCAAATTCAGAGGGAGTTACAAGTGGGATGGCAATTTGTGGCAGGAAAAGCACTTTTCTTTGAATCTTCAAACATTGAAAAACAACTTTTGAATCCCCCTCAAATTATAAATGTGTGCACATCTAAACTACCTTTTTCTTTATCTACATTATTTAACAAGAAAGTCACGCAATAGAGACATTACTGTTTCCAATTTACAAACATAAAATAACCCAAAGCTCAAGGAGATTGAATAATTCACTCAAGGAGATTGAATAATTCACTCAAGGTCAATTACCTAAGTGGCATATTAAGAATTAGAACATATATCTGTCTAGCTCTAGACTTTATAATATTTGGAATCTGATATGCCACCTACATTTGTGATGCACTATGAATGTTTTACATGTTAGATATGCTCTAAAAATAATGGAAGTCTAATTTGTGGATATTCTTTATAATGGCTAAAAAATGAGAACAACCCAAATGTCCATCAGCTGGTGAATGAATAAGCAAAATGCAGCATATTCATACAAGATATGAATGATAATTGACAACAAAAATAAATCAAGAATAAATAAATAAAATAAATAAGCAAAAATGAAATAAATAAAATAAAACATCTAATATGTGCTACAACACAGATGAGTCTCAAAAACACTGTTTTAAGAAAAAGAAGCCAGACACAAAAGATTACGTATTGAGTGATTCCATTTATATGAAATGTTCAGAAAAGGAATATTATCTATAAAGACATAAGCTGGTTGTCTGGGGCCAGAGTTGGGTTAGAGATTAACTATAGTTTGGCATGAGGGATCTTTCCAGAGTGTTGAAAAGTATTTACAAATAGATTATGGTAATGGTTTCATAAATCAGTTATTAATTAAAAATCATTGAACCATACATTCAAAATGGATGAATTTATGGAATGTAAACATACTCCAATAAACTTGTTTAAAAGTAAATAAGAATCGTGCTGTCTTGCTTCTGTCACAGTCCAGATATAATGTTAGTTTGATTCAATATACATGTAGTTTTTAAACAGTAATTTTTGTGCTTTGAATTTTCCTAGGAGCTCTGAGGAATTAAAAATTACAAAGCTATAGCCTCATCTACGGGAGAGGAAAAGAAAGAAAAAAAATTACAAAGCAACATTCCCTGTTTGCTGTGAGCCCAAAATATAATTGGAGAAGTAAGATACATCCAAGGAAAATTTAATAGTATAAGAGAGCATTAATTAATTTTTTCAGAATATAAATTCAACCTCTAGGTATTTTGTGTATGAAGTGAACCTTTCCAGTGAACAACTGAAATAAGAAAAGGAAACAGCATGGGGTTTGTAGTAATATCAGGGGACAGCACTTTCCACATACATTTAAATCATGTTCTAAAAAATTAGAACAGGATTAGAACGTATCTCAATGGTTAACTTCTAGCTTTCCTTCCCAGGAAAGGAGATAAAGGTATGGGTGGTAAAGGAAATCCTGGAAGCCTCAATAACGAATCCTAGTTCAGAAGCATGAGGACTAGAGTTAGGGATGGTTGCTAGACAAAAAAGCCATTCTTTTTTTTTTTTTTTTAATTATACTTTAAGTTCTGGGGTACATGTGCAGAATGTCCAGTTTTGTTACATAGGTATATACATGCCCTGGTGATTTGCTGCACCCGTCAACCTGTCACCTACATAAGGTATTTCTCCTAATGTTATCCCTTCCCTAGTCCCCCAGCCCCCGACAGACCCCAGTGTGTGATGTTCCCCTCCCTGTGTCCATGTGTTCTCATTGTTCAACTCCCACTGACGAGTGAGAACATGCAGTGTTTGGTTTTCTGGTCTTGTGATAGTTTGCTGAGAATGATGGTTTCAAGCCTCATTCATGTCCCTGTCGAGGACATAAACTCATACTTTTTTATGGCTGCATAGTATTCCACGGTGTATATGTGCCACATTTTCTTAATCCAGTCTATCACTGATGGACATTTGGGTTGGTTCTAAGTCTTTGCTGTAGACAAACAAGACATTCTAATCAAGGTAGTTTCTTCTCCAGATCACAGCATTCAGATAACTTCATCTTAGGCAAGTGAAGGCATAGCCACAATCACTCAGAAAGCCTACATGCTGTGGAGCTCATTTCTGGGGAGAATACTGATCCACTGATAAATTCACCCACATCTTGGAGGAGCAGTGTCCAGACCAAGAAGGGCATACGTCTAACGGCAGCGAGAATTCCTCTATCTATAATAGTAGGACAGACTCCTACAAGGTAGAGCCACACATTTGACCTGAGGTAAAGGCCAAGCCTGTTGGCAACTAAATACGGCCTTACAGGGAAAGTAAACAGTGAGATTCTCTTTCTGGAAGAGTGCATGATCCTAGTTTCCTTCCTCCCCACTTTGGCCGCAGGACAACTCAACTAGTAATATCAAGCTTTATCATTCTTAACAGCCTAATATATCAAGGGAGGATTCTAAATTCACTCACCCTGATAGTAAAGGGAAACAAGGTCAATTTACTTTCTCTGTTTTGAGCAAATAGTAGGCCTGTATATCTACTCTAATGTAAGGAGTGTGTGTGTGTGCACAGAATTTTTTAAAACATAGAAATATATACATATACATGAGTCCTCTGAAAAACTTTTGCAACATAAAAGATAAGATGCATGCACTACAGAGAAAAATGCCTCAAAGTTTTTTCCACCTCATCTCCCCAGTGAGTAAAGTGAGGGATTGATAGATAAAATTTTTAGTAAGATTATTTATTAATTCCCCCAAAGTGTAAAAGTAAACCAATGTAGATAAACCAAAGCTAGTATTCAACTATTTAGCACTTACATATTTAAATATTACATTAAGAAAGTTATGGGACGAAATCTTGACAATTCTGGATAAATAACACAAACATAAATCCAGCTTAAACTTGTATATTAATATTTGATTTGCATGGACTCTGGACATAATTTTACCTTTTGTGCATTCATTCAACAAACATATATTGAGTGTGTCTCCAGTGTGCTAGGCATTGTTCCAGGCATAGAGAACATGGTAGTGAAGAGATAGAAAAGGGGCTAGAGTGCAGGGAGAAGAAATTAAATAAGTAGTTTTACAAAATAAGATAATTCTATACAGTGAGAAGCTCTATAAAGACAGTATAACACTGTAATGAGTTAGAGAGTTATTCTTGGGTTGAGAAAAGAAATCTTCTCTAAATAAGGTATGGAGGGAAGGCTCATCTCTGACACTTTGTGATGCTAGGCAAGACATTTAATCTCTCTCATATTCAATTTCCTTTTCTGTAAGTCACCAGTAGCTTTTTGTTGGTACTGGGCTAAGCATTGGCATTTGTCATTTTATTTATTTCTCAAAATAACCCTTTGTAGTAAGTACTATCGATATCCACATTGTAGGGATAAGGAAATTGAAGCATTAAAGTTATTAAGTGATTTGCTTAAGATAATTCAACCAATGAGTGGTAGGTCCAGAAATCCAATCCAAGCCTATGTAATGGTTATGCCATTACATTATAAGTAATGGAAAAAACAGAAATTACTTTTTCACCAACTGAATAATCATCTAGTTCGATAATTTCTGTACCAGATGCATTCAATATAGAAAATATTGGGGGATTGGGAGGCACCATCTGAAATTGCAGTACAGTCTATCTACAAGATAAAATTCAGTATTTTTCCGAGGGGCATTTTGCAATTTGCATAGCATATTTTATGTACTATAATAAATATCCATGTTCTATCACGTTTCTTACTGTTAGCGGGAAATCAGTCGCATTATGGTGCTGTATTGGGAGGTTGGGAGGTATATGATAAGACGGAGAGAGCATGCTATACAGTGTTCCCTACAATGGCTTATTTTTATCCATCATTGACTCTTGTTCTCACTTCTTAGGATATTTCTATATTACAGTAAAAGACAGAGCAGTAGGCAAACTCTCACTTCATAGAGAAAAACTTCCCACCTTGTGCAATAATGCCAACCTTTGTTGCCAAGGTATTCTATTAGCCTAAACCAGCCCTAAACCATTTTTTTTTAATGAAATAAAAAAAAAATCACAGCCAGTTCTGCTGAATCCTATCTCACGTGATCACTACAATGGGAAGGTTACTGACATTGGTTCAGAAATGTTAGCTCCTGTTGCAACCAGGCTTCACCATAGCTTAGCCCATGAACACTGGAGGGCAGCAGGGAGGCCACGTAAACCTCACCAAATAGTTTAGCGGGACACCAGGTGGCAGTGCTTCAGAACTTGGTGCTTTAGTTCTCAATGCATGGAATATGCTAGAGCCTGATTCTCAAAAAGGAAAATATAATAGAAAGATTTCGATAAAGGCTTCACAAGGTGGCGAACTTTGTGTAAAGACGTAGAGGAGTTCAGAGGTACACCATGAAGTCTGGTGGGGGTATAGCATTGCAGGCATAGTGGGCAAAGGCCTTGATATGGAAGCCCGCTTGGAGTGTTTAAGGAATAGTATCTCATCTTTCCCTCTACCCTCTTGCGCTTCATAGCACACTACTGTAGAAGAGACTCACTGAGACATTCAGCACTCTTAAATGCTTAGTTGATTATTTCCTCCATCTGTTGATCCTGAGGCAATTTGTGCCTAGGTTTGGCATCTTGTCATCCTCACTGAGAAAGCCAATGCTGCTGCTTTGGGGCTGTTTGCTTCTCCATAGTCCAAACTTTGCTTTATAGGAGCCCTTTAAGATGTTACACCCTGCTTGACTTTAGTTAGAGATGCTTTTCAAAGTTAGGAAAAGTTGTGTCTCATTTCCCAAATATGAAAAACTGGAACACTAAAACCTATCTCGTAGGGTGTACGATGCTTAAATTAGGTAATGAATTTGAAATGTATAAATAGTGCCTGACATATAGTATGGCCAATGGATATCAACTTTCTTCTTTCCTAGTAAAACCTGCTTTTCCTTCAGTGTTCAGTCTGAACCTGTTACTAGCACTGCTTCATTGAGATGTGGTTCAATGATGGGAGTGTTAAAAGAAAAACTTTAGACAAATTAAATTTTACGGAGTTTAATTGAGCAAAGAACGATTAGAGATTCAGGCAGCCCCCCACTAGACCAGAACAGATTCAGAGAGACTCTGGCACTGCCACATGGTCAAAGAATATTTATGGACAGAAAAAGTAAAGTGACTTATAGAAAAAGGAAGTAAGGTGCAGAAACAGATGGATTGGTTAAAGCTTGGCATTTGCCTTATTTGAATGTGATTTGAACCGTTGGCCACCTAAGGCCAAAACTTAGGGATTTGTAGAGAGTAGACTGCAGCCTGTTTATGCATCCTGTTAGGTTACGGGGCACTGTGTATGGAGCAACCTTTGCCCTGAGCTTAAAATAAATCAGGAGGCAGCTTTAGGCTAAACTTAATTTAACAGAAGTTTCTAGAAAACCTACTTGGCCATCTCTTCCCCTGGGAGTAGTCACTATTTTTCATTATCCTCTCGTGGTCATTTCCTCCTGGCTACATTAATACAATTGTGGTGCTGAAGGGGCACAGGAGGATCACTCAGTGGGTTTCATTTTCATTTTCCTAATGAGTAATTATATTAAGTGCTTTTAATGTATGCTTATTACTATTAGATATCATATTTCTGAAATATCTCTTCAAGTTTTGGCCATTTGTATTGTATTATCATTGCTTATTGACTTGTACAAGTTTTTTATGTATTCTGCATTTGAATCTTTTTCAGAAATATGTCAATGTAAATATAACTTTCCAATCTGTGTACTGACTTTCCACCTTTTTAACAATGATTTTTGACAAAGGGTTTAAAAATTAGACTCTTATGTTCATGGGAAGCTAGCTAGAGAGGTTTTTTTTGTTTGTTTTATAAGTACTTTAAAAATACTTTTTTCCTCTTTAGCTTCTGTCGATTTTGATGAGAATTCAGCAAGCATTCTTAAAGACATTTCCCAGAACATGATATATCAACTTTCTCTGGCTGCTGGCAAGTTTTGCTTTGTTTTATTCCACCTAGACATTCCGAATATGGACTTTCCTTCCACATCTGCAGTGCTTCGGGCAAAATCACAGTGGTGGACTTAGAGAATTCCTTACTCAACTTTATGGCATTCTGTATAGCATTGCTCCTGACCAAGGAGCTTGTTTTATAGAAAGTCAAGTGTACCAGTGGAGGTGCTTGCTGAATACAAACAGGTTATGAAATGGGTAATGGAAGAGATAGTTATGGAAACCAGCTACAACCATGAGATCATTTGTGGATAAAAAGACCATACTGTTATAAACATTTCCTTTTCATTGTGATATGAAAATATTAAAATACATGTTAACCATTTTTTACTCTCCTCCCATTTGTCTATACATAATAGTGAAAGATATGTGAATAAGTTAATCACATATCTTGTTAAATGTCAGAAGCTAAACTACAGGATATCAACGGGAGAGCGTGACTCAGCTAGAAGAGGAGAAGGGCCATCACCCGAGATGAATAAATGGCTTTGTAATTCTCTTTGGTGGGAGTTAGGAGTATTGTGGTTGAGTGAAGAATAAGTGGCATGTAAGTGGCATGCTTTTTAAAATTGTCTTTATTTGAAAGCTAAGTGTTATGAAAAGAGGTGCATACGGATGTCAAGTTTACAAGGTAGGGGTATTGTGGTAACTTCGTACTGTCTCATCGTAACTACCTGGAAATATATTTCTAAGAAAATCCTTCCCTATATTATTCTCTATTAAGTTGAAAAAAATTGTGCAAGACAGGTGCCAGGCTCCAGGAACGGTGGCAACTCACACATGTTGCTACTGATCTGCTAACTCATCTTATTGTTGATTCACAACTCCCCCACTGCCCCCAGGTCCTCTTTCAGCTTCTCTTTTTCTTGGGCCAAGTCCCCAGGGAACAAGATAGCAAATAACACCATTTCTTCTGAAGGTCACCAACACTATGAGATTGAAGGAGGTAAGAGACAAGTTTTAGTTTGTCCTCATGGGTTCCACCTGTCACCATGGGTTCCAAAATGTCTTTACAAATCAGTTTTTGCATGCTCTTGTCCACATTCAACTCTCCTTCCCAAATGTGAATCTAGTTGACCTAGAGTAAATTCAGGCTCAATACTAGATGCAAAGACAATAGCTTTGCGTAGGAGTAAAAAGAGCAGATTATGGCATTGTATCATATAGAAATCTGGCATGCTTATCATGACTTTATTTTACAAATAAAAAACATGCCCAGCCACAGAATTTAACAAGTGAGATTGAATACTTTGGATCAATGGGATAGAAATGTCTTGATATCGGATGAATTCTGGGACACATGATCACAAAAATTACTATTCTACTTGTAGAGGCGTAAGATAGATAATACGATCCTCTTCAGCCTAGTAAATAAAACTCAATGTCAGATTTTGAAAATATTACATTTTATTCCTGTTATAATTTCATAAAAACATAAACAACTAAGTAACTTGTGAGAACCACCAGCTCCAGCAATTGCATGAGGTCTAATCCTTATAATTAATCTTATTCTACATCTTTCATGATGGTTCTGCTTCCCTGATTGTACCCTAATTGACATAAAGCCTAAGAGGAAAGGGCTAAGGAAATGATTTTTATTATGATTCAAGATAACTAGACCCAGATTTTTGCTGTGAGCATCGTTAAGTGAAACTGCCACTTTAATTTATTATGTGGAAGTCTTTCCAACTTTAGACAACTTTACACGTTTTCCGTATGATCTATTTTCAGTAAAAATTAAAGTATTAGAAGCAGTTGCTCTGAACACCTGTTTCCAAATGAGATAGAAGGAGGTTTTACTTAGAATTAACTCATCTGATCCAGACCACAGATTAAATCCACAGACCACAGTCACTACCCTCTCTTGCCTGAGATCTGCAGGTGTGCACTTCAAATCGGCTCCTGTAGCAAAGGATGCATAGTAGAGGGTTCTCTTGTCGAGCCCTAGGGTTTTTGTTTTGCTTTTACTATCACTTCAAACACTGTGAGTTCCCAGAGAGCACAGAAGTACGTTGCTGAGTCTTCTAGCTGTAAGGCTGAAATGGTTAAGGCGATGGAGCTAGCTGCTTTCTCGAAGTTGACAGAATAGCGACCATTTCTTGCATTCTGTTCAGAAGAACCCTGGCGAATAAGGAAAATCATCTCTTTGCCAGGAAATTGCTTGTACCACAAAAGGTAATATGACCACGAACTTGTTTCATACTGGCAGTTCAGGGTGACTGCTTTCCCCACTGGCATGGATACTGATGACTGGGCTTGAGTAACCTTCTGGGCCACACTGAATCCTGTGGGAAAAAAATCAGAAAACAGAGCTGATCCTTTGATAGAGTGAATATCGTAGGAACTAGACTAATTTAGGACCCAGAGACAAACCAAACTAAAATCATAGTATGCTCGCCTTTTTCCAATTTCTCCTTTCCTCCTCAAATCCATGAGAAACACCACATGTCTGTTTGTAATCCTTCCATCCTTAACATTTTTACCCACATTTGGAACCATCCATACCAGAGTAGCTGAAGGCCACAAATATGCACAGCAAGCTGGAGAACAGCATGTGGCATGTAGCTCTCTGCACAAATGTGAGTTGTGCTGCCTGACGCTCCAAGTTCAGTACCCACAAGGGCCCTGTGGTGTGCATACGTAGTTCCTGAGTTCTGATGCTATCTCCCCAAACAGGAAATTGAGTCTCATGTTCATAGACTACATGGCTATGCAGGAAATGAGGAAAATGTCACAGTTCACCGAATCTTTACTTTGTCTAGTTATTAACACATAGTCATTAGGATAGACAGAACCTAGAAAACGGATATAAGAAAAGCAATTTGTATTGAGGGTTGTAGCTGAGGGGAACTGCAGTTGAACCAGTTGACATACATTGATAATATTCATTTAGCATATATTTACTTTTTGCCATCAGAAATGAATTAAATTTAAAAGAAAAATACTCAGATATTTGACTTTCTCTGTGAAAGGCAGTCCTATTCTAAACAATTACTGCATCTCTTTCTTCCTCCTTACTGAGTTCTAGGGCCCTAGTTAAGTTCTGTAATAAGTAAAGCTACTTCAAAATCAAATGATAAAAATAAGTCCTTCTTGACTTTCCTGGAAGCTGCTCAGTTGTTTGATTTTTTATGAAATTAGAATAGGAATAAAATGTAATCATTTCAAAATCTGACACTAAGTTTTATTTACTAGACTGAGGAGAATCAGTATATTCAGTCCATTGCCTTCACAAGTAGAATTGTACTGCCTAGATCATGTGTCCTAGAATTGTCCTGACATCACATTTTCTATCCCATTGATCCAAAGTATTCAGTCTCACTTGTTACATTCTGTGGCTGGGCATTTTTAAAAATTTTAATGATAAGCATAAGATATTGTTTGTCATGATAAGCATACAAGATCTCTCTGTGATACAATGCTATAATATACTCCCACAGAACGTGTTATCTGAAGGTTGCAAGAACTTCATGCATGTGAATACCACAGAAGTTGGTGGCTGAATTTTTTATATTCTGTTATGTGATTGTATGGAATTTAGATGTTAATCCTCCATGTGATTTCATTGTCTTTTTTAAAATTTTAAATTGAAAAATTTTTATTTTAGAGTTGGGGTCTCTCTCTGTCACCCAGACTGAAGTGCAGTGGCACGGTCATAACTCATTGCAGCCTGGAACTCCTAGGCTCAAGTAATCTTGTCACTTCAGTCTCTCAAATGGCTAGGACTCCAGTTGTGAGCTACCAGGCCTGGCTAATTTTTTATTTCATTTTGTAGAGATGGAGTCTCTCTACGTTGCCCAGACTGGTCTCAAACTCCTGGCCTCAAGTGATCTTATCTTGGTTTCCCAAAGTCCTGGGATTTTATGTGTGAACCCAGCCCCTAGTTTCACTGTCTTAATGGATGAATTAATATAAAGGGACCAAGAGATAGCTAAGAAAGAAAGTGCAGACAAGGTCTAAAACATTTCCAGTTCTTTTATAAAGGTGAAAATAGCATATCACTGAATGGTGCAGGGAAGAGTTTCTCATTGTTTGAGACATCTACTCCTCTGTCCATTTCACCTCTGAGTGCAGACAGGTAGCCATGCTCTGGTTTGCAATTATTTGCACTTAAGTAGATGGAGACCATTAATACCCACAGTAGACTGGGAACCAGTATGATGGCAGGATTTCCCTCCTGTTCAAATAGCCCTGCTTTGTACCCTGACAGTATAGGTGCAGGATCCCACCGTTCTGCATAGAAGCTGCCTCTGAAATGTGGTTTCTGGGTGGGTCAAGTGTTAATGTGCTGTGATAACCCCTCGGTGGGGAAATTGGTTCTATCTTAAACATTGTTTTGCCCTTTCTTATAACTTAATTAACAAATGACAAAGGATTATATCTGGTAAAGGACATGCATGAAACAATATTGAAGGAATTCTTAAAAGGAAATGAATCATTTAAAATTTCCAAGTTTAGGAAACTGATCTGTGATAAATCTGAGGGGCTTATCTGAAACCAATTTATTATGAATCATGGCTTTGATGGCAAATATTCATTCATGTTTTGATTGTTCACTTACTATCAACCTGAGTCTAAGGTGAAGCTGCTCACCAATCCTAGACCTCGACACAGGAGACAAACCAGAAGTCATCACCTCCCGTCCTTCCTACTTACGCATCAAACCAAGGGAACTGGCAACTTCACAATGGCAAAGCATCAGCTCAGACAAATGAGATTTTTAAAAAAAGACTCCCAAGTTCAGTATTTTCTCAAGTTGTGAATTCTAGTGTCAACAGTAGCAGCGAAGGCCTATTATTTCTACTGGAAGTCTATGCTTACTTTTATTAGAAGTTCTAGGATGGGAGAATCCATGGGCACTCTGAATTCAAATCTTTAGCCATGCTGTTGTCATGAGTGCATGTGTACTTTTTAGTGCAATTCTATAATTTTTAATAGTTATCAGGAAGACAAAGCCTCTCACAAAATGCTGCTTTATCAGTAAAAATATTCAAAACTATTAATAGTATAAATTTTCAAAATAAAAATATTTCCCTCTTTGGACATTGAAAGAATGAAGATTCTTTTCCACTTTATGCTGAAACTTCATCTGATCAAGCAGTCTATGTCAAAGCACCAAATTCCAAAAGCTGTATTTTTGTTGGACTGCCCCATAAAGAAATCCCAATGGGAATAATTGAGTTATTCTACGGCAAACTGTCCTCAGACTCTTCCCGGTTCTTTGTAGAAATCCCCAAACTCACATCTGTAAGAAGCCACAGAATCCCTGTTGAGGCTCCCAGCTCTTCCCAATTCTTCCTCTCTCTCATGTACTTGACAACAGCCCTCCTCTCATGCTGACCACGAATTCCAACCTAGGCACTGTATTCTACTTTATTCTTCAATATTTCAGTCCAATGAAAGCCACTCTAATCAGACATAAATACTATTCCAATTTCTTCTTCGATTTTTCAAACTGCTAGAAAAGGAAGTAAAATAAACTTTGAGAGCCCAGGGGAGTTAATATTCACAAAATGCTGACATTTTGTGGGCACATCTCCCATTGCTAAGAGGTAACTAATTGGATTTGTTTCCACCTCCTCTTTTTATGTATTGAAACAGTATGCATTGTGGTTCAGGGGAAAGAGTCTTGGGTTGTTTATTTCAGGTTGAACATCCTTTTATTCATAAATTAGAGATTTTTTCCAACTGATTTTTTATTGCCATTTATGTGGCCTACCAGAAATACATCTGACAAAATCGTAGGTAATGAAGGTGCTATTCTCCATTCTGTGGACTGGTGAAGATAGTAAAAACTGTGGTTGTTGTAAACCATTTAAAAATTATTTTTTAAATTTATGAAATAATTATAATGAGAAAAAGTACAGAAAATCATATAGCAGATACCTTTGTATCCAGCGATGAGAATAAACAGATAAACAGATGATGAATTTTGTTATGTTTTCTAAAAATATTCTCTCTCTCTCTACATTTCAGATTTTCTCAAACATTTCAGACAAAGCTAGAACAATAGTCCTTTTTCCGTTTACTCTTTTAAAGATTGTAATCACTCTTGGGAAGATTCCACACATGTCTTTTAGAATTTAACCCTTACAGGCCGGGCGCTGTGGCTCACGCCTGTAATCCCAGCATTTTGGGAGGCCGAGGTGGGCAAATCACGAGGTCAGGAGATCCAGATCATCCTGGCTAACACGGTGAAACCCCATCTCTACTGAAAATACAAAAAATTAAAAAAAAAAAAAAAATTAGCTGGGCGTGGTGGCGGGTGCCTGTAGTCCCAGCTACTCGGAAGGCTGAGACAGGAGAATGGCGTGAATCCGGGAGACTGAGCTTGCAGTGAGCCGAGATCGCGCCACTGCACTCCAGCCTGGGCGACAGAGTGAGACTCCGTCTCAAAAAAAAAAAAAAAAAAAAAAAAAAAGAATTTAACCTTACAGGTATGTATTACAAAACAATATACTGCATTATTTTGTATTTTGAGATTTCTTATTAATGGTGCCATGCAGTATGTATCATTCTGCTTTTACATCCAACATTTTATTGGTAAGATTTATCTAAGAAAATATGTATAGAACCACTTCTTTGCTTGTAATAGCTAATACTTCCATTGTATGACAAAACCACTATTTTTTCATTCCACTATTGATTACACTTATTTTTAAAGAGGGAGCATCCTTGTAAATGCCTCCTAGTTTACATATTGACTACCTTGAATGTAGATATCAGAAATTTGTATTGCTGGATTGTTAGATATATGCCTATTCATAACTAGTTTAGGCAAATTGTTCTAAGTTCTCTGTGTGGTGTTTTTTTTCATCTGGAAAAGTGTAATAGCTTCATCTCCATATATTCCTACCAATATTTAATGTTATCAGACATTTTAGATTTTGTTGATCTAGTAGAAATGAAACAATACTTTATTTTAATTTGATTTCCTTGAGTTCTGTGGAAGTTGATGTTTTACATTTTTAGTGGCCATTCCTATTTCTTCTTTTTGAATTGCCTTTTTATATCCTTGTCTCTTCTTATTTTGGATGTTTTCTTATTTATATGTAAGAGTTCCCCATCTAACCTTAATTTCTAAAATTGTACCGGTTATATTATTTACAGATGCATCCAGCATGTGTCTTGCTTTTAATTTTGTAGTGGGTGCACCTGCAGGTTAAAAATTTCCCTTGTATTACTGAATCTTTAGTGATTTTCATTTCCAATTATCAAATAATTTTAATGATTATAAATCTACTTAGTTTTTCTATTTCTTCTTGAGTTACTTTTGGTAGTATATGTTTTTCATTCAAATTATTTCTACTTTTGAAAGTTTTAAAATTTATTGGCTTAAATTGTACTTAACATTTTCTAATTTTTTTTTTTTTTTTTTTTTTTTAGTTTCTACTTTATCTCCAGACATGTCTCCTTTTTAATCTCTCCTATTATTGTATTTATTAGTCTCCTATTATGGCCATAAGAAATTACCACAAATTCAGTGGCTTAAAACAACACAAATTTATTATTTGGCAATTCTGAAGGTCATAAATCCAAAGTCAGTTTCATTGGGCTAAAATCAAGGTACTAGCAGGTTTGAGTTCCTTCTGGTGGCTATGGGGAATAATCTGTCTTTTTTTTTTTTTTTTTGCCTTTTCCAACTTCGAGGCTGTCCTCATTCTCTCATCACATTGCTTTCTTTCATTCCGACTCTACTGCCTCCCTTTTATAGAGATGCCTGTGGTTACATTGGGTCTGCCTGGATAACCGAAGCTAAATCTTCTCATTTCAACGTTCTTGAATTAATCACATATGTAAAGTTCCTTTTGCTATATGTTATTCGGTTAAATTGTATCCCCAGAAAATTCATATGTTGAAGTACTAATCTCTAGAAGCTTAGAATGTGACCTTTTTGGGAAACAGGGTTATTGCCGATGTCATTAGTTAAGTTGAAATGAGATCCTACTGGAGTAGTGTAGGCCCTTAATCCAATAAGACTGGTGGTGCCCTTATGAAAAGAATGTCATGTGAAGAGACAGAGACACACACAGAGGAAAGACGATGGGAGGAGACACAGGGAGGACATGACCATCTCTAAGCTAAGGGGTGCTTGTTACTATTAGATACTCAGAGCGAGGTCTGAAACAAATCTTCCCTAGCGCCCCAGAGGGAGCATGGCTCTGCAACACCTTGATTCTAGACTTTTGGCCACTAGAACCAGGAGACAGTACATTTCTGTTGTTCTAAGCCATCCAGTCCATGGTACTTTGTTACTGCAGCCCTAGAAAACGAATACACTGTGTAAAGCAGCATATTCATAGACTCTGGGGATTATGACATGGACATCTTTGGGGGCCAGAATTCAGTGTACTGTGTTCTTTAACTATTTTCTATTTTCCTTATTATCAACATTACCAAGTATTTAACTTTTTTATTTCTTCAAATTTATTCAGCATTGGATTTTCCCTTAATTATTTTGTTTTTGTTTCCTATTTGATTAATTTCTGTACTTTATTTTTAATTGAAGTATAATTGATATAGTGAAATAAATGAGTCATAAGCATGGAGTTAGATGAGTTTTGAAAATTGCAAACAGCCTTGTAAACCACAACCCTGTCATGAAATAGAACATTTCGTTTCCTTTATCTTATGAAAATTCGTTGTGCCCCACCCAAATAATTCCCAATCACAGATGTCATCACTGTTTGGCTTTATTTCACCATGGATTAATTTGTTTACTTTAGAAATTCACATAACTTGAGTCAAACAGTATGTCCCCTTTTGTATTTGGCAATTTTGCTGGACATTATATAATTTAGGCTTGTTTGTACTGTTGCGTGTATCAGTGGTTCAGCGCATCTTATTTCTGATGAATATTGAATGTGTGTGACACAATTTATTGATGTAGTCTCTTGTTTAAGGACATTTTCGCAAATTTATGGCTATTACGAATAAAACTGCTGTGAACATTTTTGTACAAGTCTTTGTGTTGACATGACTTTATTTTTCTTGGGTAAATGTCTAGATGTAATGTCACTGGGTAGTGGTAGAAATGCATGTAGTTTTATGAAAATCCACCAAAGTGGTTGCCCAGTTTATGTTCCAACCATGTTTCAAAATTCCACATTCCAAAATTTTATATTCCAAAAATTTATAAATGTTTATTAAAAATCTTTTTTCCACATCCTTACTTTTTATTTCGAAATAATTTTAGACTCACATAGAAGCTACAAAAATAATGCAGAGTTCTCTTGAACATTTCACCCAGCTTTCTCTAATGATAACATTTTACATAATCATAGTTACGTACCATTAACATTATGTACTAGTATCAAAATCAGAAAACTGATATTGATACAATAGTATTTATTAAACTACAGATCTTATTCTGATTCACCCATTTTTATGTGCACTCTTTTTTTGATATATACTTTTACGACATTTTATCATATGTATAGATTTCCCTAACTACAACTACAATCAGGATATAGAACTATTCCATCCATTACCCTAAACAAACTCCCTGTATATTACACACTCCCCACCCATAACTCCTGGCAACCACTGTCCTGTAATTTTTACATATTGATAGTGTTATGTAAGTGAAATCACACGTTATATCACCTTTGAGATTGACTTTTGTTCACTCAACATAACGCCCTTGAGATTCATCGAAGTTGTTGCATGCATCAATAGTTCATGCCTTTTTATTGATGAATCATATTCCATTATGTGGATATGTACCAAGGTATATTTAACCATTCACTCAATGAAGCATAAAGTTTCTGAGATCCATCATGTGTTACCCATGTCACTAGCTTATTGCATTTTATTGCTCTGTAGTATTCCATTATAGGAATATACCACAATTTATTCTTCTATTCCCCAGTTAATGGACATTTGGATTGTTTCCAGCTTGGGGCTATTATGGTTAAAACTGCTGTAAACGAAAGTCCTCATGTGAAGATATATTTTCATTTGTTGTAGATAAATACTTAGGAGTGGGATTTCTGGTGCTATGTTAAGAGCAATTTATAAGAAACTGCCGAATGATTTTCCAACGTCGTAATAGTGATTTGCATCCCATCAGCAAGGCATAAAAGTCCCAGTTGCCCCACAACTGGTTGGATGCTTATAACAATTTCGAATTCTTTAACTGTAATAAAAAGTTTGTTAGAGATGGTCATTTATTAAGCTTAGTTTCTTTTATTTAATCACCATTCTCATACTGCCACACTAGTGTTTATATAGTTATTTATCACTTGCATATGCAGATGAAAACCAGTCTACATCTCTGCCCACGGAAGCTTCCACTGAGGGGTTTGGCTGGAGCCTCAACTGCAGGTTTGGGTACAGACTTCAGGTGCCTGGGGAGGACTGTGTGCTTGCTGCACAGAAGTAGGTGGCTGAGTCTCCAGGCTGGGAATCCATGATATGCAATGAGAAGTTCTTGGCATTTTTATTGAAGAAGATTTTGAATCTTCCTTCTTCTTTTTCGCTCTCAACTGAACGTATGGCTATCAATAAAGCAGGGCCTTTCCCAGGGAATTGTCGGTACCATGGAAAGTAGTCAAATGCACTGTTCTCATAAGCACAGTTTATAATTGAAATCCCTCCTTTCTGGACTATCAAAGATTGAGGACTTTGTTTCACCTGCTGCCGGTCACTTTTCTCCTTCTGTTGGCCACTCACCCCTGCTTAGAGAGATAAAATGTCATTAGGCCCCCCAAATAATATTTCCTTCTTAAAGTGTCTACCTGCCTGAGTTTGTCTGTACCCCAATTTTCTCATCCACCCAAGTTAGTAACATACCCTGGAGTTTCTCTTCCATAACTCACAGCATAGTTGAAGCCACAGAATTAAAAATGATGCTCCTAAGATCTTGTCCATTCCTCCTGGCACCAGAGCTCAGTGACAGCCCAGGTGGTCTTCCAGTCTTCCCAACCAGCTGAAACTCTGTAAATTCACCCTCAACTGAATTCTTTCAACAGGCACCGCCCTTTCACAAGTGCTTTCACTTAAAGCTATCTCTGTGAAAGGAAGCACTTCCCCCACTTTGTCCAAATTTAGAATTGCTGAAGATATATTCTTTGGGAATCAGTAATCCTTTCTTTACACACAGATAAGTATCAGTTTAGAATTTCTGTCTCTCAAGCCCCCTCAACTTTTCCTCAGACCTTTAAGATGGCTGGATATGTCAATAGAAAGGGCCTTACTTTACAATGGTGGAAGAGAGGAACTCCTGTGAAACCACAAGATTAACATGTACAGTGGCACTTCTTTTTTATTGTGAATAATAATAAAGTGTATTGAGGCCACACAATGAACATAATATCCCATTACAAGCTAAGGTCATGAATCAGAACATAGAGAATATATGGTCCTTTTGTCCTCAGAGAACTTAAATTTTATTACAATTTTTCAGATGTATTTATTCCATATTTTAGATGATCCTCAGAAATGATATAACATAAGTAAGTCAATTTTATATTTTCTCCATATTTTTTCTAAATAGATTAAGTAAATTAAATAGTTTTTAATGTAACTAGAAAAAGAAATTAGCAAATACTGAAATAATCTGTTCTGGAGGAGCTGTGATCTTTAAATGGATAAGGGAGGATAGAAATTCTGCAGAATACAGAAGAAATAGAGCTATAACAATCCAGTAATGCAGTCACTTTTGGTGCCTTTTATCCTGAGTTTGAATAAACATTCGATATTTTCTTCACACTTCAAAATGGGTCAACTATGAAAATACAAAGGATAAATTCAACTTTTGATGTTAACACAAGCAGGATACACAGGCAGAAATTGAAGATAAATTCTAAAGCAGCCCTAAAATAGGAATGATCTGTATTATAAATCATATAAGTTAAAATAAGATGAGAAGCACATTTTTTTCAGAAACACAAAAATGATTTTTTTGTATTTGTATTTGGTGTCACCTCAAATCCACTCAAAGAAAACACCATCCCAGTCCAATAGGAGATGATGGTCCACGTTCCTCAATCTAGAATCCAAACGCTTTCCCCTGTAGCAATTCTTAACGCTTTTTAAAAGTTGTTTAAAGTTTTGTTGTGCTTTCTTTTCTTTTAATTTATATATGAATACCTTCAATACATATATACTGTATACTAAGTGCCTACTAAATTAGGCAGTACTTGGGCCTCATTTCATTCACAAAAGAGACATAGTCCAAGTCTTCAGTCAACCTAGTCCCAAGACTCAGGTATCAGCCAATGTAACCTGCCAAAGACACCAGTGTGTTTAGATGATGTGATGAAGGAAAGATTGATGAAATCTGTTTCTGGACCCAGTCAAAGAAGAGTACGGATGGCGAGATGCTTGAACTGGGCCTCAAACCATAGATTTCCCCATAAAAGAATGGATAAGGGAATTTTAGGCACAGATTCGTGTGGCTGGATATTGGACTGTATATGGGTGAAAACATTGTAAAGTTATACTAGAGAAGTTAATGTGGGCTTGAAGGATCACATGTATAATTCAAAAAGTGTTGACTTCCAAAGTAAAGTTTTCCACTCTGTTAGAGTGGAATAAACACAGATACTAGTTAGGTAGATGAATAGGTAAATGCATAGAGGCACTGAATGAAACAGACACGTGAATTGAAACAGACTAGCAGATAATTTACCAGATTTTAAAAGGATAATCTCTGGCTACTTGCTGAATATGTGTATGTGGACAAATGTTAATCTTCTTTGAAGAAGCATTGCCCCCTTGTGGCCTTATAGGGAGTTTCCATCAAACAATTTCCTACAGCTTCTTAAAACTGTTCAGCAACCCCTGCATCTATCAGAACACTGAAATAAGTGGCTGAGTTTTCCTCTTAAGCCAATGGTTTCTTCAGATGAAAGGAGATTTTGTCCTTGCTGAGGTCAGGTATGTCTCAGGCGTATCTGGAGGAACTGATTGGGATGCTGGAGGTACCAGAGAGAACAGGGCTACTGAAACAGTGACACCGCAACTGCTCTGGGGTTCCTTCAGAGGCAGAAATTGGCCGTCAGATGGAGTCACTACATGAGATCTCCTTCCTCGCATAATGGCAACATCATATCGGGCAGAAGTCTTCACACTAAAGAGAATATGTCCTTAAATAGATCTAACTTAGTTAATTATACTTCATCTTTGTCAACACTTGGTATAGTAGTCATCTTTTCATTTGTAGCCAACATAGTGGCTATATAGGAGCATATATATATATACTATATATAGTGGCTATATATCTTATTACTGTATTAACTTTCACTTCCCTGATTATTAATGACATAAGAGTCAGTAAACTTTTTCTATAAAGGGTTGATTAGAAAATATTTTAAACCTTGCAGGTGATTCAGTCTCAACGGCAACTACTCAGTTCTGCCATTGCAGCATGAAAGAAGCCATTGGTAACACTGGTAACACATTAAAAAAAAACAACTCAAGCATCGCTGTGTTTAAATAAAGCTTTATGAAAGTAGGTGGATGGCTGAATTTGGCTCATGGGCCATATTTTGTTGACTCCTGATATACAGCATCTTTTCATGTGCTTATTGGTCATTTTTATCTTTTTGTTGTGAAGATTCTGGGAAAATATTTTGCTAATTCTTAACTTGGGTCCTTTCTTCTCTTTTATTGAGTTGTAAGAGCTTTTTGCATATGCTGTACACAAGACTTTGGAATAATTTACATGTTTCAAATAGTTTCTTCAAGTCGATGGCCTGTCTTTTTGTTTTCTTAAAGATGTCCATGACCTCTGCACTGAAAAGTCCGAAAACAGTGCTGACAAAAATTAAAGAACCTTAATAAATGAATAGATATGTCATGTTCATGAATTAGAGGATTCAATAGCTTTAAGATGGCAGTTCTACCCCCAATTTTCTATAAGTGCAATGCAATATCACCAAAAATTTTAGCAGACCTTTTTATAGAAATTGACCAACTAATTCTAAAATTTATATGAAAATGCAAAAATAAACCTTAATGAATAACTAAAACTATTTTTAAAGGGAACACAATTGAAGGACTCGCCCTACCTGATTTCAAGACACTATAAACAACAGTAATCAAAACAGTTTGGTATTTGTGAAAATAAAACTTGTAGATCAATGAACCAAAATAGAAATACATTCACGAATTCATATTCAATTAAGTTTCAAACAAGATACCAAGACAATTCAATGGGTTAAAAAAGTGTTTTCAAGAAATAGTTGCAATAAAATAAAATGTGCTTGTATTTTAATGGATTTGGGCAAAGTAAATTGAAGAAATTCTGGAAAGGATTCATACTCTAGATGCCATTTAGAATATTCATGATGCGCAAGAGGAGATCAAAATATCAATGTTGTCAGAATTTGGAAGAAGATGATTCCAACCCAAATGGATGACTTCAAGAAGTTCAAGACTTTAGTGGAGAAAGTAACTGCAGATGTGTTAAAAATAGCAAGATAAATAGAAGTAGAGTCTGAAGATGTAACTGAATTGCTACAATCTCATGATAAAACTTTAACAAACGATAAATTGTTTTTTATGGATAAGCACAGAAATTGCTTTCTTGAGATGGAATCTACTTCTGATGAATATGCTGTAAACATTATTGAAATGACAACAAAGGATTTAGATTATTACATAAACTTAGTTGATAAAGCAGCGTCAGGTTTTGAGATGATTAACTTTAATTTTGTTTTTAAAAAAATTTTTCTTAGTAATTTAAAAAAGATTTTGAAATTAGACTGGGCGCAGTGGCTTACACCTGTAATCCCAGCAGTTTGGGAGGCTGAGGTGGGCGGGTCACCTGAGGTCTGGAGTTTGAGACCAGCCTGACCAACATGGAGAAACCCCGTCTCTATTAAAAATACAAAATTAACTGGGTGTGGTGGCGCATGCCTGTAAACTCAGCTACTCGGGAGCTTGAGGCAGGAGAATCGCTTGAACCCGGGAGGCGGAGGCTGCACTTGAACCCAGGAGGCAGAGGCTGTGGTGAGCTGAGATTGTGCCATTGTACTCCAGCCTGGGCAACAAGAACGAAACTCCATCTCAAAAAGAAAAAAAAAAAAGATTGTGAAATTAATTCATTATAGTTGTATGTATTTGGGGGCATTTGTGATATTTGATACATGTATACAATGTGTAATGATCAAATCAGGGTTATTGGGATATCCAGTATTTGAAATATTTTTCTTTTCTTTGTTTTGGGGAACATTGCAATTCTCTTCTTCTAGTTATTTTGAAATACAGTAAATTATTGTTAACCATAATTTCCCTACTGTACTATCAAATAGTGGAATTTGTTTCTTCTAACTGTATTTTTATAACCATTAACCTCCTTCTTTTAATCCTGACTCCAATTTTGAAAAAAGTTCTACTTTGAGTAAAATGCTATCAAACAGTGTTGCATGCTACAGGGAAATCTTTCGTGAGAGTAAGAGTCAATTGATGTGGCAAACTTCATTTTTGTCTTATTGTAAGAAATTGCCATAACCATTTCAACTTCTAGTAACCACCACCCTGATCAGCCACCAATATTGAGGCAAGACCCTACATTTGCAAAACAAGTAACAACTTTCTGAAGCCTCAGATGATAATTAGCATTTGTTAGCAATAAAATATTTTTAAGTCGAGGTATGTACATTTTTATACATAATGCTATTGCATATTTAACAGACTGCAGTATACTTTAAACCTTTATGTGTGCAAGGAAACTTTTAAAAATGTATGCCTTTACTTTTATTGTGATATTCACTTTATTATGGTGATCTGGAATCCTACCCACGTTATCTCCAAGGTATATATCTGTGTGTGTGTGTGTATGTGTGTGTGTGTATCTTAAAAACCAGAACAGAATAGAAAACTAGTCTGAAAAGGAAGGTAAAAAGAATGAGAGGGGAAACAAAAGGTACATTTATAAAATGAAATTATTGGATTGCTTTACTAATCTAGGGTGAAAAAACTAGATCTGAATTATTTTTCTAAATAAAAGAGTAATACAATTACATTGTGAATGGAGATATAGGTCAATTGTTGGCAGTGTCAGAACATTATGCCATTACTCTAAAATATACAGCATCTGCAGACACTCTTTATTACAAATTTATGAAATCAGCAGGATCTGGTCCAGGCATGTAAGCATGCATAGGCATGCACTAATAATTATACATGGGGCTTCTATAATCTTCAGCCAAGCCAGATGTTAGTTCTTAGTGAAAAGCATTTTTCTCAGGGAAAAATATATACACAGACATATATTATGCATACATATGTACTTATATACATTCATTGAGAGGAAGTCTGACTGTGCTATAATGCTAAGAATAATAAGAAAGTAAAATCATGTGTAGAAAAATTTGAAAATCCTCTATAAATACACATATCTCCTATATGTATACTTAAAGTTAAATCCACTGATGTTGGAAGATTGTTTGGGAGATGGTTCCTACAATTAGAGAGGAGAATAACTTGCCAAAATAGATAAAATCTGTTTTGATAAATGTGCTGCCCAAAGTAACTGGAGAGTTATTTCAGTATTTGCAATATCTTTTTTTTGTCCTCTAGTACCATAATATATATGCAATTTTTAGATGAAGGCATAATTAATTACCTAAAAGTTTTATGCTGGAAGCACTTAGTATATTATGTAAAATAAGAAGAAATATTTCTAGTATAGATTTTTCTTAATGGCATAGTTTTGATAGCAGTAAAGAATCTTGTTGCTATGCTTTGTGGACACAGTCACCCTAAATGTAATCCACAACTGCTTTGAAATAGCTGATTTTTGAATCAGTGACTTCAATGATGTACAAAGCAATAAACATCACTATTCTGGCTGGAATGATCTGCAGAGAGATTCATCTTCCTATAATACTAAATGTTGATTTTATAAGTTCTGATAGCATGTCAACTACCTCTGCTGATGCAGAATTTCATTTCAAACAAGAATAGATATCCTTTATGTTAGGTTTGTTTTGAGCATTGGACAGCGGAAAAGGTGCCGTCAAATCCAACGTCCCACCGGTAGCCGCCCGCTTGAATCACCAATGAAATGTTATCCACCACCGTCAGGGCAAAGCGTTCGGCTGGAAGCAAAGAGACCCACAATCAGACACAATCTTACTGAGCACAGCAGATAGCTGATTCATATTGGGTTTGGGGGAAGCATGGAATTCAGGGATTGGCAAACTTCAGAGGTGTAAATGAGTTAACATTAACTGCAGAAACAGAGTCACTAGGGTGAGGCTGTTGCTGATTGCTTGGCACTCAGGGGCACTGAATGGCCGACTTTCAGAAGCCAGGAGCTGACATTGATTATCTGGCTTGCAAAAGCATGTTCATTGAGATGAGGTGTTAATCAGTTGAACAGGTATAAAACCGGTTCTGGTGGCTACATATCATGGCTGTGTAACAATCGATCTTTTCCTAAATCTATGGGAATAATTTTATTTTCCTCCCCTTTCCCTACCTCCCATCCCCTTTTGGTCTTTATTCAGCCAAAGCTGCAGAAAAGATGTTCGAGAACTATCCAGATCTTCCCCACTACGGTCGATTTTCTTGACAAAGAGTTTTGACCTGTAGAGATTTGATTTTTAGTTTGTATATTGATAAGCATGAGTTTTATTGAATTCTTGTCTTTGGATTACTTGTTCAACCATTTGTGGGGACAGTGATATTTAGAACCCAGACAGAGCCATGCAACAAATAAACAAATCTGAAGTATTAAATATTATAGAAAGGGTAAGATACTTTGCAACCATGATCCAAGACTTCCCAGACTTGATTATAAAAAACAAGGCCAAATGATTTTCTGAGTCTATCTGACACAACTAAGTTGCTTTTTAATCTATGTCTCTGCCTATGTATGTATGTATGTATCTATCTATCTATGCTAAAATTGTTTTTACTCATCTTCAGTATTAATGTAGAGTCAACATGAAGTGTTAGCAGTGACGGAGATGGCTCCCTGATTGGCCCACAAAAATATGACTATTCTACTACACATGAGCCTTTGGATTAAGAAATTTTAACTGGCTTACTGTGATTCCAAGATTTTGGATATATTACTATATTTATTATGTTAACTAATGTGAGAAAATACTTTTAGAGAACCACTGAAAATTGTTTAATGCTGTGGATGGCGTCACTACCCTCAGGAGTTTTCTTCAGAAAAAGTTTCATTGCTTTATGACTTTTGTAAAATAGTATGGTCCACTGAGGATTGTTGGGGGTCATGCCCTTAAAATAGCCGAACAAATAAAATAGAAGGATTGATCTTGGCTCTGTTTTGGCAATGAAGAGACAGATTCCCAAACAGAAACAGATCCCAGGAGCTGTAGGTATGAAATGAAATTTCCATTTTGAATGGAATTCAAATGGGATTCATTCCTGACAAATAATCACCATCATATGTTATACTTTTTGTATAGGACTTTTTTCACCTATGGATTGCCTACAAACAGTATCACTGTTGGTAGTGTTAGTGTACCATACCCTTTGATCACTTTTCAAATTGGCTGTAATAACGTCAGCTTTGGAGAATTGAGTGAATTGAGTTGATGATTGTTGTCTCTAGTAAAGCCTAGATTTAGGTAAGTCATTATGAATCATAAAAGGAATATAACAGGCAAAGTCAGAGTACCTAACCTTAAATAAGTAAAGAAAAAATATTAATGAACAAAAGTATGCAAAGTAAAGTGAGGCATAGAGAAGTCTCATATTCCAACAGTGTTGGATATACTAA
Source organism: Papio anubis (assembly GCF_008728515.1). Lineage (NCBI taxonomy): Eukaryota > Metazoa > Chordata > Mammalia > Primates > Cercopithecidae > Papio > Papio anubis. Next base: position 84,347,285 of record NC_044982.1, read on the forward strand.
CCACATCTTTTTACTCAAATGTTTTGACATCTCAGGGTCTTTACCATCTCTGGCTAACTCCCAGAGATAGTAAAGACTCACTTGGGAGCATGTCTTTCAAATGCAAACCAACTAATATAGAGCCCATACTCCAAGAACCTGCTTTATCAGGCTGTCACTAGGCTCCTATATTGCAGCCACTATTCCTCTGCCCTAAGCATCCCATGGTCAGGTACCAGGCAACTAGGGATAGTCCTGGCCTCAGAGCCCACTGAAATGATTCAATCTAGGCAATCCTAGTTTGGGAGAGAAGAAGTTATAAGAACAGAGAGCTCTCCCCTAGGAAGACTCTGTTTGGAACAGAACATCAGGAAGTCCAAGCCCTGAGGGTACTGTTGAAATGAATGAAGATTTTTGTGGTAAGCAATTAAGAGGAGGCTGGTAGCTCCACAAGAGCAGCAAGCTAAACCACAGATGACTAGCTAAAAATCTAATAGAGAGAACCAGGAATAAAGAGAGCTGGGAAGAGTCCTCCTGAGGTTATAAGAAGCTTCAAAGATTGGCCTCAAAGATTACTTTTGCAAAGGGGCCTGAATTTAATTGAACCAGACTATGGAGAAATGTATGCCCCAGGGTGCCACTGAAAATCATAGAACAATCAGTCAGCATCTCCTTAGTGGAGGCTCATGGCTAAGTGTGATACAAACAGAGGCAGGTAGCTTAACAGAAAAATCAGGGAGAAAGACAGTTAAAGAAAATATTGCTGAAATCGCTGTCATATCAAGATGTCTGTGCACATCTTGATTGTCCTCTGAGGAATAACATCGTAGGCTGTTATTCCTACAGCCTACATAGGCTGCACCCTGCAGGAAAATGGACTTAACTGAAATAGTCAAGTAAAGTTGTTTAAATAAACAAGCAAGCAAGAACAAGCCCTGGACGGAGTAGAGACTCTATACTCATTATAGTGACTCTGAGTATAGATATATATACACACTCTATACTCAGAGTCACTATAATGTATGTGATAGCCTGAATAATCGTCCCCAAAGACAACCAGGCCCTAATGCCTGGTACCTGAAAATGGTACCTTATATGGCAAAAATGTCTTTGAATACGTTATCAAGGATCTTGAGATGGGAAAATTATTTTGGATTATTTGAGTGGGCTCTAAATATAATCACAAGTGTTCTGATAAGAGGGAAACAGGGGAAGATGTGGCTCCAGAAAGAGAATGGAGACATGATGATGGAAGCAAAAGTTTGGAGTGATTCGAGAAAGAGCATGAGCCATGAATTCGGGTGGATGGCAGAAGCTGAAAAAGGCAAGGGAAGCAGATTCCTCCCTGAGAGCCTCCAGAAGAACCAGCCCCAAGCCAACACTTGACTGTAGCCCTGTGAAACTGGTTTCAGATTTCTGCTTCCAGAAACTGTAAGAGAATAATTTGTTTGCTTTTAGTTACGAAATTTGCAGTAATTTGTTACAGCAGCCTTATTAGTTTGCTGGAGCTATAACAAAGTACCACAAGTTAGGTGGCTTAAACAATAGGAACTTATCGTTTCGCATTTCTGCAGAGTGGAAGTCTGAGAGACTGTCTGTGAGGGCTATGAGAATCTACTCCATTCCTCTTGCCCAGCTTCTCATGCTTTTCTGGCAATCTTTAGCATTCTTTGGCTTGTTGAAGTACCACCCTGATCTCTGCCTTCATCTTTAGATGGTGTTCTCCCTCTGTGTGTGTGTGGTTCCAAATTTTCCCTTTTTATGAGGACACCAGTCATATTAGATTAGTGGATTGATCAGTTATCCAGAACTAGTAGGATATATGTGTGTGTGTGTGTGTGTGTGTGTCTGTGTATATGTGTGTGTGTATATCTGTGTGTATACATACATATATGTACATATATACACACACACACACACATATAAAAAACTTAGCCTTGTAATTGTGTGTGCCAATTCTCCCTAATAAACTTTATTTATTTATTTATTTATTATGGAGAATTGGCTCACACAGTTACAAGGCCAAATTCCATGACAGGCCATCTGCAAGTTGGGGAAAAGAGAAGCTGATAGTGGCTCAGTCCAAGCTCGAAAGCCTCAAACCAAAGAAGCCAGCAGTGTAGCATTCCGTCTGCGGCCAAAGGCCCGAGAACCACCTGCAAGCCACTGGTGCAAGCCCCAGAGTCCACAGGCCAAAGAACCTGGAGTCTGATGTCCAAGTGTGGCAGGTCTCCGTAACAACTGTTTCAGCACTCACTGAGTGGTTAAGATAAATATTAAAAGCCAGTGCCCTTATACAAAGGCTGGAATGTAGCAAAAGCCCACCAAGAGTTTTGCCTAGGCCTTTCCTGGGCCTTAAAGCATGACAAAATAATGGAGTAATTCTTAACAGGACCACTTTAGGATTAAACAAGTTTTATTGGGAGTCTGAAGAAACTCCCCAGGCCTCCACAAACAAGTTTATTGGAGGTCTGAAGGAACTCCCCAAACCTCTGTGATTTAGCAGAAGACCAGATAAGGGTAATCACCCCAGCACCTAAACCCATTTAGATTAAGTAAACTTACTGAGGCTCTAAAAGAAGGTCTTCAAGACTCAGACCTTTGTTAGAGATTAAAAGAAGTTAATCACTTATAATGTCTTTAAATGAAGGCACACTTACACATAGACTTAGAAGAGATATAAAACTCTGAAAAAACTTTGTAATTTTGAGTTGATCTGGCAATAATTTCCAGGCCATGTCCCTGTAACTGACTACAGAAATAAAAACTCGATTTCTCCCCAGTTCATCTGCATCTCGTTATACGGCCGTAAAAAATAGCAGCCCAAACCTCAGTTTGGTCCAGGATCACACGGACAGGAGAAGCAGAAGGCAGCCTCCAGTATGGAAGAAAGTAGGCAGCCAGAAGCCTCAGCAAGCAAGGTTATCCCACCTTCTTTCGCCTGCTTTGTTCTAGCTGCGCAGCCTATTGGATGGTGCCCACCCACAAAGAGTGTGGGTCTTCCTCTCCCAGTTCACTGACTCAAATGTCAATCTCCTCTGGCAACACCCTCACAGACGCACCCAGAAACAATGCTTTACCAGTTATCTAGGCATCCTTCAGTTCAATCAAGATAACACCTAACATTAACCATCACAGTTAGGGTCCATTCTAATGACTTTATCTTAACTAATTGCATCTGCAATGGCCCTATTTTCAAATAAGGTCACATTCTGAGGTACTGGGAGTTAGGATTTCATCTTGAATTTTGAGAAACACAATTCAACCCATAAGAGCAGTCATAGAAAGCTAATACAATATGTTATCTAAAATGTCTAGTTTAAAACAAAAAAATTATAAGATATGCCCCAAACAGGAAAGTGTGATTCTTACAAAAGAGAAATAAATTGGGTAATGGCAACTGCCTTTTCTATGACTTAGATGTTGGATTTCACAGACAAAAATTTCAAAATAGCTGTTTTAAGTATGCTCAAAGAAATAAAGCCATGCTTAGGGAAGTAAAAAAGATATGATGATGACTTCTTATGAGCCAGAGAATACTTATAAAGTGGTAAAAAGTATTTTTTATGAAAGGAACAAAATAGAAATTCTAGAGTTGGGAAAGTGCAATAACCAAATAAAAAATTCACTGGAAGTTCAAACAGTAAGTTTGTGCATCCTGAACAGGGAGTCAGTGAACTTAAAGATACATCTATAGAGATTATGCCATCTGAAAAACAGACAGAAAAAAGAATAAAGAAAAATAAACAGGGACTCAGAGAAATGTGATACATCATTAAGCACACCAATATATGCATAGTGAGAGTACCAGAAAAAAAAAAGAAAAGAAAAAGGAACAAACAAATTTGAAGAAACAATGGCTGAGAATTCCCAGTTTCAAAAAAACATTAATCTACTCATCTAAGAAGCTCAGTGAACTCCAAGTAAAATGAATGCGAAAGATCCACACTCAGACACATCATAGCAAAAATGTTGAAAGACAAATAGAATCTTCCAAGTAGAACGAGAAAAACAAACATTTATGAGAGAAACTCAATAACTAACAGCTGATTTCTCAACAAAAACAGCAGAATTAGAAGGCAGTAAGAAGATATATTCAAAGCGCTGAAAGAAATATACCATCAATGAAGATCTTATATTCAGCAAAAGTATCTCATAAAGACATTCCTAGATAAATACAAAGTGAGAGAATTTATTGCAAGCAGACCCACCTTCAAGCAATAATAACAGAAGTTTTTCAGGCTGGAAGCAAGGGACTTCAAACAGTAATTTGCATCCACACACATACTAAAAAGATGGTGTGACTGCATATTTATCCCCTTTCTACTATTAACTGATTTAAATAACTACTGTATAAAAACAACACATATATAATTATATTATTGGACTTATAGGAATGTAATATATTTGACAATAAAATAACAAAGGAGGAAGGCAGATAGCAAAACTATATTGGAATAAGACAAAGACACCAGATGGCAACTTGAATCCACAGGAACAAATGATCACTTCTCGACATTCTGGCTATGGTTAAGTGCAAAGGAACAAATGAAGAGAACCAGAAATGGTAAGTAAGAAGGTTAACAACAAACACTTCAATATATAGTTGCTTTCCTGTTTTCCTTCTCAGCTTATGAAACATAAGATTATATAAAGAAATAATTATAAAAATTATATAAAGAAATAATTATAATAATCTATTGTTTGTAACATATATACATGTAATGTGAACAATAATAATAAAGGGAATAAGAAATAGACCTATATTCCCATTGGAATTAAGTTAGCATAAAATCTGAAGTGACTTCTGACAAGTTTAGATGTATATATATTGTAAGTACTAAAACATCCACCAAGAAAATAATTGCAAAAGCATAGTGAAAAAAATAAAAGAATTAAAATAGTACACTATAGAAGATTCACATAATGCAAAGGAAAGCAGTTAAGGAGGTACAGAGGAACAGAAAAGACATAAGACAGAAAGAAAATAAAATTAAAATGCCAGATATATTCTATATCAACGATAACATTAAATGTTAATGGATTAAACAATCCAATCAAAAAGCAGAGATTATCAGAATGACTACACACACACCCCTATACACTGTCAGAGACATACTTTAGATACAAAGATACAAATAAGTTGAAAGTAAAAGGATAGGAAAAGATATATCATTTAACAGCAACCATAAGAGAACTGGAGTAACTATGTTATTATTAGACAAAGTATACTTTAAACCAAACAATGTTACTAAAGATAAAAAGGGAAAGTTTATAATGTTAAAAAGGGCATCCATTAAGAATATATCAGTTATAAACATATATGCACCTAATGACATACCCCAAAATACATGATGCACAAAAACTGACAAAATTGAAGGGAAAAGCAGAAAATTCAAGAATAACAAGTGAAGACTCAATATCTCACTTTCAATAATAGATAGGACAAATAGAATACCAACAAGAAAATAGAAGATTTGAACAACACAAAAGCCAGGTAGACCTAACAGTCATCTATCTACCCAAGATCAGAATACACATTCTTCTCAAGCATGCATGGTTATATTTTCCAGGATAGATCATATTCTAGGTTATACAACAAGCCTGAAAAACACATATGGGACATAGTTGAGTGGAACATAACATTTTAAAGTTTTTTTCCACAGCTGTTTATCAATATGTTAATATTCAAAGAAGTTTTACTTTGCTGCACTAGTGGGATAGGATGCAAATATTTGCCCTTGTCTGCTGGTACATAATGTAGTGAGGGAGACTTGTATGTGCTTGAGACACACAACTAAGCTGGATCATGGTCTAATATATCTAACAACATGCTTATTGGAATGGTGTTTCTTTTCTTTTTATTCTTTTTACTTTTTACCCTTTTGGAGTCCTGCATACTGTCACTTAAATATTTATTTTGATTCTGTCCTTTTATCAGCTACTCTACTCCTTCCAAGCTAGATATTTACAGGGTAGGAGGAGGTGTGTATTGAAAAGGGAAAATAAAGACCAAAGTCTCAAACCTGTAGAGCCAAAAAGAATCTGTGGTTAAAACTCTACCTATGTACAAAAGGAATATTAAGCTGTGCAAATGCTGCTGTGGTGGCCTCATGATGTGGTTGTTGCTGGTAGAGGAACTGAGCCCAGCTGAGGGTTTGTGTACAGGCTGCAGGTGCCTGGGGAGCACTGTGACTCCACAGCACAGAAATAAATGCCTGAGTCTGTGGTCTGGGAAGAGGAAATGTGCAATAAGCTGTAGCGTTCCTTAGTGACAGTCGTGGCGCTTAATCTTCCATTCTGTTTTGTCCCTGAGGGGATGTAAAACAGGTTGATGAGCTGTCCCCAAGGGTTTTGGTGAAACCACTGCAAATTGTTCACAGTGGCAGAAAAATTGCACCGCAGCGTGGAATTGGCTCCCTCCTGGAGAATCAGGTCTGGAGGACTCTGTTCCACTTGTATTCCTCTCACACCTGGTGAGAAATGGAGAAAAAGTCATAGGTGATGGGCAGCTTAACATCTGAAGAACCCTGAAAATGCCCCCACAGATTTTATGAATAGGAAGACTGCGAGACGCAATAACTCCTTTCCCTTCCCTCCCTTCAACAAGGCTGCAGCTGCTAAATCCTTTCAGATTCCCACCTTGGACAGCCCCAACTCACAGCAAACCTGGGCACTCAAGAGCCCCAGCAGAGCTCCCAATATCCTCTTCATGATGCTTTGCCTTCTTGCTCCGGACATTTTCACCACAAGATATATTTAACTAAACCTTGGGGAGGTGGGTGTCATGACTTGGTTCTGGAACTGTTGCTGCTCCTGCAACCAATCAACTTCACTCAACAAAGCCTGCTCACGCCCAGATGCTACTGAGTTTTTAAACAGCGTTCTGTGACAGGAAGCCCCACCCGCCTTCTTAAACCTGGCTGAGAACCGGGGTGGAAAGGGGTGAAGTGAAAGGGGAAAAGAAAGGTCATTATTCCATAACCTGAGGGATGTTTTCTAATAATTCTGGATGTAGTAAAGAATGTCAAAGATCCTGTGAGAAGGAAATGGAGGGGCCTCCTCGGGAGGACAACATGCCTCAACTGTAATACTAATTCGATCCTGGAGAGGATCACAGAATGAGTGTCCACATTTTAAACCCCCAAAACAAGAATGTGTTCTGACAAAAGAGTCTTTATTAACCAATGAATTAATTTAGGTGAAAGTCATTCCAGTCATGTAAAGTAATAAGAACATACATGTTACGTATTATAAATGTAATAATTTTTATTATTAGAATATATGAAATATGTGAATTAGGACTCTCCTGAAATAATCAAGAATTGTGGTAAATATTGTTATAAGAAATGACCCTAGTAAGACTGTAAATTGTGAGAGAAAAAATAAGATCAATTCAAATATTTTTTTCTACATATTACCCTGGATGGGCAATATGTTTTATTTTCCTAATTCCTGTTTTATACAAACTTCCTTTATAGCTCATCTTACAGTCCAGTAAATCCTTTTTTCTTTATTTTTTTTTCTGTCTTCCTCTTTTCCTTCCACTTTCTCCTATCATTACCTTTCAGTTCCATCTTCTTCCTTTTCTATCATTACCTTTTATTTCCATGTTCTTCCTTTTCTCTCTCTCTCCTTTATTTATTTATTTATTTATTTTTGGTTGAGGGTAGGGGGTTCTAGTTACAGGAAAGGGACAGAAGAACACTAAATAAAAGATGGCTTTCAACAGTTTAGAAATAATTTTGGACCTGTGAAATGAAAGTTCATATTTTTTTCTTAGAAAATCTTAGGAAACAAAAATTTTTTAAAATCCGAATTCCCTTCTTTGGAATTGTGCACTTTCCCTTTCGCTGTATATGATTCTGTTTGACCCAGGAATATTTTCTGACAGATACAGATGAAGATAATGATATAGATAAATATAAAAATTATATATATATGCATTTCAAATATAACCTAGAACTTGAATATTCATATGTCATTTATCTTGTTTTAGAGGACAGAGCTACAATTGAAAAGAATACTCAGCAAAAATATGTTTCTTATGTGCTGATAATGATTTAGTTTGTCCTTACACATAATTATTCTTCCCTCTTCACTATTACTGGCCCTCATCCTTATACTCAATATATTTCTCAAATCTTTCAACAATTATTCACTACTAGATCCTTCAGAGTCATCCCTCAATTTAAGAAAAGCCTATAGTGCCTCCTGATGTGCTAAAACCTTGAGAAAGACCACATCTTCCTCAGCATATATGAACAGCTCAGCCCAGCTGTCTTTTCCTAGGGCTGTACTTGTGGGTTGACTTGAACCAACAGAAGTGTCCACAGAATGGAGAGTACCATAAATAGGACCATGAGACCCCACGGTGGCTTTTATGAAAATAAATACTTTAAATGTAATTTTATGTAATTAGCACATCCATTTAATTCATACCTATGAACTGAAAAAATATGAACTCACCAATTTGATTCAGTATTGTTAAGCCAATATATTTAAGAGTGTTTGAGACCTTGGAAATTTTTTTTAAAAATGAATTGGATATGGTTTTTCCTTCAGAGAGCTTGTGATATAGTGAGGAGACAAACATCTGTCTGAATGTAATAAAGGTTTACAGGATATCATTTTTGAAAAGCATCCTTAAACACCACATGAGCACCAAGACAGTAACAATTACATCAAACTTCTATTACAGGATGTGAGTTGATGGGGGATGTGATGCTACATGCCTTCTGTGGAGGTGACAAGACTGGAGAGCAACAAAAGCAAAGATGGCCAACTTTGAAAAGTGACCCTTTGTATTAAATACAAGGAGGAGAGAAGATGAGCAAGGTTGTGGACAGTATGACCCTTAGACTCAGGCAAGAGCCCCGCCCAGAGCCTCATATTTTATAGGGCCACTCAGTCACACACACACACACACACACACACACACACACACAAATGTACTGAAGAACACAGGCTGTCTCTGTCACTCAGGACCAGACACACTCTGTAACTTAAAAAACTACTAACACCATTTTTCAGGTTTGAGAAAAAGACCTCTTCACATACCTTGACCTTTGTCCTTTTCGAATATTAGAAATATTTGTTGGTTGTGCTACTGCTGCCATAGGAGGCAGACTCTGTTTATATGAAAATAATTAGTGTTTTTTCCCCAGACTCCATGAATAATAATAATTATCTGTAGATGGATTTGGAGGTAAAGGGGATGAAAAATGAGAACACCTATATTTTTACTGAAGTAGAAATAAAAGGTCTGCAGGCACAACATTGGATTAACTGCTCAAGAACGTTTCAGATAGTTACTATTGGCACTGTGAGGAATGGTATAGAAAAATAAGTAAATATGATCTTATAGTAGCTCAGGTTTTAGGTTTTTGAAGAACCTCTATACTGTTCTCCATGGTGGCTATACTAATTTACACTCCTACCAACAGTGTACAAGGGTTCCCTTTTTTCCATGTCCTTGCCAGCATTAACACTTTTCGTTTTTATATTTTTTGGTTCCATACTTCTTAATTGACTTCATATGACTCTGATTTGGAATTGGGCCCGAGGGTGGAGGGGTTTCAGGGAAGAGAAGGAAGAAATTAATCAGCTAGCCCCATCTGTCCTCTCAGCATGGAGGCAATAGATTTGTACATAAAGAGATATGGTTTCCCAAGGATGCTGAGGATCTGTTTTCTTGCATCTCTTATGTACTCATTTGTGGTTCTTCAGGGTACTCATGAATCAGCATAGCATTCACTATAGTTGCTCATGATGGCTGGAACACTTTGTAATATTAAACAGCATTACTTATAAATTGCAGACATTTATCCTAGATTGAATCTGCATAAAGAGTAACACTGATTAGCTTCTTTATCAACTAGATGGATGTTGAAACTAGCATTTATTTTAAATACTGTAATCTAATTAAACTTAAAAAGAAATGAATTCTAATTTTATTTAAATACATTTTATTAAAACTATCCATTGTTAATTATTATTTATATTTTGCTTTTTAGGTTTAATAGATTATTCTAATGGTTTAAAAGAAAATTAGCTGTTTTTAAAAGTTATGAAAATAATTTGTTTGTGCTTTTGCCCCAGAATCCATAATTAATACTAATTATCTGTAGATGGATTTGGAGGTAAAGGGGGTGAAAAATGAGAACACCTATATTTTCACTGAAGTAGAAATAAAAGTTCTGCAGGCACAACATTGGAGTAACTGCTCAAGAACGTTGCAAATTGTTACTATTGGCACTATGAGGAATGGCGTAGAGACATAATTAAATATGATTAAGGAATCAATAATAGTTATTGGACACTCAGCAAGTATTAGAGAAATTGAGTTGAAAGAGAGAAAAACAGGAGAGAGGTGATCTGGGTAGAAGTGATAAAGGGCAGGTCATCCATAGAACAACCAACCCCAAGATTCCACATGGAACTTTGCCATGATGTTGTGTTTCATTTAGATTGCCTTTTGCTGGGGACCACCAGATTAAAAAAAAAAGTCTTATTTTCCCTTTCTACTTATATTGTCTTTGGAAAGATTGCCTTGCACACATCCTTAAATGTCAGCTTTAATTAAGTCTCCCAGTCTCCAATACTTTCATCAGTGAGCTGAAGTCCTTTGAAGAGGCCTCTTTCCTCAAAGGACTATAGCTCACTGAAGTCAGGATACTAGGTAAAATAATCTGTAGCTAAGGCAACTTGAAATAAACTCTCTTTCTGGGTTTCTGATTGCTTGAGAGATGAGATTAATAACTAAAAGCAAATTGATTTGCCTTATACCAATCCACATGGCCAAGCTTAAGTCATCTCATTCCATCACTATCTCAAATAACATGGTGCAAATTACCTCCTCCAGCTTGTTACAAATCCTATAGTCTAGTTTCTTCTAGAATCATGTACAAGCTCTTTCCTTTGTAAAATGGCAAATAAGAAAATAAATTAAAGAAATCTAAGATGTCCATAGAAACTAAATGCTAGACAGGATTCTACTTTCTTTGTACTGTTTGCTTTCACAGAACAAGTCAACCTCCTGAAAATAACTGAGGCTGAGATCCTTAGTTGTTTAAGCTATATGTCTCAGGTAGTTTGTATGGAGCCCCCACTGCAGTCCTGGGCAATGCGGGACTCAGCACAGAAGTACTCAGCGTGTCGTTCCAATGGGATGAGGGTTTCCTTGGGAGGAAGGAGTTTTCATTCTTCCTAAATTCAAACTCAAAACCATTAATTCCTGAAACAACAATTCCTGATATGTACTTCAGGAGAAGCTGGAGTCCTTGGCTGGGGTATTGCACATATCAGAAAAGATATGGTGGAACAGAAGATCAATAATAGTTGCACCTCAGCTCCAGAGGGGCTCCTTCAGAGACAGTGACATGAACGTCAGGCTGGGTCACACTGGGCACTGGTTTTTGCTAAATGCCAATGCTATGTCAGTGAACTCAGCTAACACAAAATGTCTGTATTCAGAGTCAAATAGATAATGCTCCATTTGTGGACGAGAGAGTAAAATGGAATGATACCCACCCGGGAACAGGAGGACCCCAAGCATCAAGACACACACTGAGATCTAGCCAAGCACTGAGGGAGCAGCATGCACCTTTCCAGGAGATTCCCCACAGACACAATCTGACCCAGGGGTAACTTGATTCCAGGTTGAAGCTAAGGACAAATGGCAGGGATTTAGATTTCTTCTTCTTAGGGATCTTGTAGAAACTGTTAGTAAGAGATGCTCTCCTAACAAACTTGCCTGCCTCTGTTGTCTGAGATTCTTCATACATCGCTGCCTAAAAGAATGCTCAGTCAGAAAGGACACCTCTTTAACCTGTAGAGAAGGAAGAAGTTATTCACCTTACGAAAGCCATTTCAATGTAGGCAACAACGCCTCCAGCGGACAAATAGAGGCTAAGGGAGAAATTCACGATTTTTGTGAACTTCCACATCCTTCCTCACCTTCTAGTGTTGAATGCAAAGATTTATGATAATGTACAAAGGAGGATTTATGTTTGTAAGCCTGAAACTTATAAGATGAAGGATTTTTAAAAGAATAACATAAAAATAAGAATAAAATTGGGTACAAAAATAATTTCAAGTGAGAAATAAAATCACAGCAAACTATAAATTTTAAAACACAAATACCATAAATATAAAATTCAGAAATTTATGTATTTTATTACTTATTTATCTGACACACTTCTATAATACTTTATTTATTTTTAAATTTTTAAATTTTCAATTTTTGTAAGAAAGTACATAGTAGGCTATATTTTTAAAAGAAGGAACTGTTTTGGATATATGCACAGAAATAATAACATATCAATGGAGAATGGGGTATCTATCTCCTGGGTCCTTAGGCATAAACAACTAGTTACACTATGTAATTAAATAACATTATTTTAAAATGGCACTAAATTATTTTGACTATAGTCTACCCTGTTGTGCTATCAAATAGTAGGGCTTACTCATTCTTTCTATATTTTTGTACTCATTAACCATCCCCACCTCCCCTCTCATCCCCCCACTACTCTTCCCAGCCTCTGGTAACCATCCTTCTACTCTCTATGTCCATCAGTTCAATTGTTTTGATTTTCAGATCCCACAAATAATTGAGAACATGAAATGTTTGTCTTTCTGTGCCTGGCTTATGTCACTTAACACATAAGTGAACTATAACACAATTCCATCTATGTTCTTGCAAATGACAGGATCTCATTCTTTTTTATGGCTGAATAATACTCCATTGTGTATATGTACCACATTTTATTTATTTATTCATCTGTTGATGGACACTTAGATTGCTTCTAAATCTTAGCTGTTGTAAACAACGCTGCAACAAACAGGAGTATGGGTACCTCTTCAATATACTGATTTCCTTTCTTCTGGGTATATACTCAGCAGTGGAATTGCTGGATCTTATGGTATCTCAGGTTTTAGTTTATTGAGGAAACTCCATACTGTTCTCCATAGTGGTTATACTAATTTACACTCCTACTGACAGTGTACAAGGATCCCCTTTTCTCCACGTCCTTGCCAGCATTAATATTTTTTGGTTTTATATTTTTTGGTTCCATACTTCTTAATTGACTTCATGTGACAATACATTTGTAACATTTCCTATATAGAAAAAAACATGATAATGCAGTCTTTACTCCAAAGATGTTTGATCAATTTTTTAAATTCATAGTGCATTATGCTAATGTCATGTAAATTTTTAGGAATATAGTCAAATTTGAGAAAGTTACTATCAAGTTACTATGTGCTATGAGACTTCACTACATTTTAAGTTTTTTTATTCTGTAATAAATCCTAAGTATTATGACTAATGACACTCATTAACTAGTTTATTAAGTCTGTATTAGTTTTCTGTTGCTGTATAACAAATTGCCACGGACATAGCAACTTAGAATAACACCTATTAATTATCTTACAGTTTCTGCAAGGCACAGCTAAGCTGTATCTCATAAAGCTGTAATCAAAGAGTCAGCTAAGGTCAGAGTCTTGTCTGAGGCTTGGGAGTCCTCTTCCAAGATCATTTAGTTATTGGCAGATTTCATTTTCTTGTAGCTGTAGAACTCATGGCAGCTTGACTCCTCTAGCAGGAGGCTCTCTGCTCAGAAGAAACCTAAGCCTTTTAAAAGCCTAACCCTTTTAAAGAACCCACTTGATTGGATAGGGCCCATCAAGGATAATCTCCCTGTTGATGAACTCAAAGGAAACTAATTAGGGACTTTAATTACATGAGCAAAATCCCTTCACCTTTGCCACATGACCTAATTAAAGAAGAGACATTCATCAAATTCTGGGTCCTGCCAACAATCAAGGGAGGAGATTATACAAGACGTGTACACCAGAAGGCAGACGTCTTGGGTATCATCTTAGAATTCTGCCTGCCACAGTTGTTAATGTCCTCATTGTATTGGTGTAGTAAGAGTGTTACTTTATCTTTATAAATGTAAACATTTTGTGACCAATTAGAATGAAGTTAATAAAAACCTTAATGATTGGACAAGGTCTTTTCCTTCCAAAGGAAAATATAACCTAAAGGTAAGGAATCCAGTTTCGAGCAGTTAGAGTGTGCAGATACTGCAGCAGTGTGGCAATGAAACTAGAAAGCATATCAGAAGCCAGCACAGTGGTCACCTATAATCCCAGCACTTTGGGAGTCTGAAGTGGGAGGGATTTTCTGTTGAGCCCAGGTGTTTGAGACAAGTTTGGGCAGCCTCATCTCCTTATTACAAATATAAAAATTATTAGCATGGTGGCACCCAGTCCCAGCTGCCAGAGCTTCTGTCAGAGGATCACTTAAGCCAGGAGGCAAAGGTTGCAGTGAGCAATGATCATGCCACTATGCTTCAGGCTGGGCAACAGAGCAAGACTCTGTCTCAAAAAAGGAGCAAAAAAGTATATCAGAGCCAGTTATGGAGGTGAAATACGATTTTGAATACTGGAAAGTTGCTGATATGTCTCATAGAGAAGATCTTACCTAATATAAAAAGCTAATATGTTACTAATTTTATTTTACCTATGAGAAAATTTAGCTTTAGAGATGTTAAGTTAAATTATTCAAGTCCCAATGCTATTAAGAGACAGAGCAGGATTTAGAACCCAAGTCCGTATAACTCCAGAGCCTAGGCTTATCATCTGTAGTCAACTCAGGTTGCTTTAATGATAATTGAAGCCTTTTGAGTAGACGAAATTTCCCATGGACAGTGTTCAGATTGAGTAGAGAATAGGGCCTACAACAGTAGGAATGGTGATAATATGAGATGGTTAAAGAATAACATCAAAAAGACATTGCAAAGGGGCTTCCAGAACTTGGATTTAAAGATGATAGTTGCCCAACATACCTCTCAAAACATCCTTGTTTCAACAGAAAAATCACACATCGTATCAAGAACATGGAAAATCTCAAAATGAATGAGAAAATATAATCAACAGACACCAACACCTAGATGACCCAAGTGTTAAAATTATCTGACAAGAGTTTTAAAACAGACATCATTTTCAAATGCTTCAACAAGCAATTATAAACATGTTCAAAGTAAATTTTTAAAGTAGAAAGTCTCACCAAAGAAATAGAGGATAGAAAATGAAACGAAAGAAAATTTTAGAACTGAAAGTAAAATAACCGAAATTTAAAACTCATTGGATAAGCTCAACAGCAGAATGGAAAGGTCAGAGAAAAGAATCAGTGAATTAGAAAACAGAACAAGAGAAATTGTCCATCTGAGCAACAGAGCGAAAATAGACTGAAAAAGATGATCAGAGCCTCAGACGTCTGTAGTTCTATAATAAAAGTCTTAATATTTTTGTTATCAGAATTCTATATGAAGTATAAAAAGAAAATAGAGCTAAAAAGTTCTCAAAGAAATAATGGCTGAAAACTTCTGAATTTGTGAAGAGTCATAACCCTACAGATACAGGAGGCTGACAGCATCCTATTGAGAATATACCTAAAAAAATTATGTCAATACACATCCTAATGAAATCTGAAAATTAAAAAAAGAACAAATCTTGAAAGCAGCCTAAAGAAAATGGCAACTTACCCAAGGGAAATAAACAATTCCAATGACAGTATATTTCTCAATAGAAACCAGGAAGACCAGAAGGAAGTGGCCAGATATTTTTCAAGTGCTAAGAGAGAACTGTCGATCAGAATTATATACATATAAAACTATCATTCAGTGGGAGAAAAGTTTTACAATCTACTCATCTGACAAAGGGCTAATATCCAGAACCTCAATCAAATTTATAAGAAAAAACAACCCCATCAAAAACTGGGCAAAGGATATGAACAGACACTCCTCAAAAGAAGACATTCATACAGCCAACAGACACATGAAAAAATGCTCATCATCACTCGCCATCAGAGAAATGCAAATCAAAACCACAACGAGACACCATCTCATACCAGTTAGACTGGCAATCATTAAAAAATCAGGAAACAGGGGGGCGGAGCAAGATGGTCTAACAGGAACAGCTCCAGTCTCCAGCTCCCAGGTGAGCGACACAGAACACAGGTGATTTCTGCATTTTCAACTGAGGTACTGGGTTCATCTCACTAGGGAGTGCCGGACAATCGGTGCTGGTCAGCTGCTGCAGCCCAACCAGCAAGAGCTGAAGCAGGGCGAGGCATCGCCTCACCTGGGAAGTGCAAGGGGGAAGGGA